>NW_009206812.1:0-27244 GCF_000690835.1 Fulmarus glacialis | reverse complement strand
AATGATTCTTTGATTCTATGATTCTATGAGATGAGCTGTACTACAGATGATCTTGTTGGACTGCACCATTTTGTAAGGGCAAAGTGTGTGCAGATCTCAATGGGAGAGAGAGAGAAAAAATGCGTCTTTTTGCACGATATGTGTCCAGTTTGCATGTGTCAAGATAATCCCAGTGGCAACAAGAGGGAGAACTTTTTACATTTAGTAACATTTATTTCTGCATTCGGTATCAAGTACATAAGTGCAAATATTCAGAGTCCATAATTAAGTCCATTAGGAACTACAGAGAATGTAATACAAATTGTAATAAATTTAACATGCTGGAACTTTCCAGTTACCATACATGTAAATCAGCCTGTCAATTCCTTACGACAAAAGTACTGGGTTTTGTTTTCATTTTTTTGAGTTATACAAAACTGATTACCATAAGTACCGATTACTGTTTATTTTATTTGTGCTGGAAAACACTAAAACATCAGTCTACAATTCTATATAGTTAATAAAGATGAATCCAACCAGCAACCCAGTGACGTAGAAGCAATTTTAACTATTGCATCAGTGCGCTAAGCAGGAAAGCCCCTAGCCACATGTAACATTAAAAGTTATAGAAGCAATGCCAATAGAAGAAGGAAAACCACTAAAAAAATAAAATAAAAAAGGTCAGTATTATTTAGGCTCTCACCATCATGCACTTTATAAGCAACACAAAAAAACACATCTAGTACACTTTTCTCTTTACTATACTTTAGTGCTTGACACAAGTGATTGCAAATATTCTAAGTGCAGAAGCAGCAGGGGAAAAGCACTGCTTCTGAGTTTTATGTTTCTAAGATTATGGTGTCAAGAAAAAAAAGAACGATAAATTTGCAGTAAAGTGTAAGAACAGAGCTGTTTCACTCCAGATTCCCCTGTTATTCACTACTGTAGTCGATGAATTCTTGATGTCTGCTTTACTCTGCCTTTCTCTTAGCACCTGGGATTTTAGCTTGAATCCTAGAAATAAAGAAGAAGAAAGGAGGATTATATGGTCAGGCAGCTATTCCATTCCAGTGGATCCCCACTTGGAGTCTTATCCAGGGGTAATCTCTTTAGCTTGCGTTTGGTGTGTTGTCACAACAGGTGACAGAAAATAAGAAAAAGGGGTGATGCCCATCTATGTGTTCTTACAGGCCCCTAGTTGTAAATGGCCCGGGTTTTGGTGGTTCATGGAACCATGGGATATTCTCAGTGATACTATCCCCGCTTCATTATTCTACCATGGTCTATTGTCTATTGGAAGCCAGGAATGAAGTTTAAACAAAGAATTTTCAGTACAGTTTTTTAGTCCTGCCCAAGGCTAAGGGTTTTGCAGAATCACAGAAATATTGGCTGGAAAGGACCCCTGGAAGTCTTTGAATCAACTTCAGGCATGAGGCAGGACTATCCTCAATTCTAGATCAGGTTGGCCACAGCTTTGTCTTGCTGCATCTTGGAAACCTCCAAGGAAGGAGGTTCTGGCACCTCCTTGTATAGCCTGGTCCAGTGCTGTCCTAATCTCCTAGTGAAAAAGTTTCTCCTAATGTCCAACATCAACCTCCTAAGCTGGATTTATGTTGTTGCTCCTTGTTATAACATCTGCCACTACTGAGAAGAGTTTGGTTCTATCATCTTGTAACTTTCCATTAAGTACTTATAGGCTGCTATGAAATCACTCCTTAGCTCCCTCCTTGCCAGGCTAAACAAGCCCAGTTTCCTCTGCATCTCATTGTGGGTCACTTGCTCTCTGTACCTCACCATTTTGTAACCTTCCATTGGATACCCGTTATTCAGCCAACTTTTGCAAAGCCGTGGATACGAACTGCTGAGATGTATGGATCTACCTCCCAGTCCAGCCATTCTGCTTTATTAATTCTTAAGTGTCGAGAACTATGCTTAGACCCTCACCGTGCCCTTAGGGATCCCACAAAAGCTTTTGATACAGGCAGCACATTAGGAACTAGAGCAGACTGCATCAAAAATTTCATCCAGGTCTTCCATCTGTTCCATGATGGTTTGAAACACTCAAGATCGTGGTGCTTCCAGGTATTTTCCTTCTGTAACAGGGTGTTGTTCTAATTCCCACTTTGTTCTTAAATGGTATTATTAACTCTAAAGGACAGAGTCACTGAATGCAAAAACCCGGCCTTGGGGTGGTCAGTAGGAAAGGGAGTTAACACATTCCTTCTGGTTTGTCTTGGCCAGGCAAAAGTATGGACATGAGTCCCTGGTTGGGCTACTCTGTCCACAGCTCCCCCAAACAGCAGGAGAGGGGAGAGAAGGATGTAGGGTCACAGCTCTGCCGCAGTCTACACTCAGCTGAGAAGGCCTGTGTTCCTCCAGGGATCTGCCCTCCCACAGGCTCCTGCATGCCAGGAGCTGGGGAGGACATCAGTCATAGGGCACATTGTCCCCAGGACCACCCAGCTCTTAGCCACCCCCAGTGCACTGCAACATCACAGCAAGACTTCTGGTCAAGTCTGCTGCTGAACTCACTTTGCCACAACAGTGTTTATGTGGGTCCGCACCAGTCCCAAGTATTGATCAATCTGTGCCTGCAAAGAGCAAAAGGAGACCGAGTCAGTCAGGCATCAACAAGGCAGAGCCACCCAGACACCTGAACTACACCGTGCTGACAGACTTACCTGGTACTTGTCATATACAACGGGGAGAGTAAACATAGACACCACAGCTGAGGAGAAAAAGAGCGCACTGTTATATTCCTGCCGATCAAATTCCTCCAGAGAAGAGACCTACTTCACACAGTGACAAACACATATCATGCCACTTGGTCAGCTGATCCACCAGGGATCTTTGTATTAAAAATGAACTTTGCTCAAACCTCCCAAATATGGAATTTCCCATTGCTCTGGGACTAGTAGCTGCAAAACCATAAGACACAAATTAGTTCTAGCAGGATGGACAATGTAATGGGGATAATGAATATTTACTGGAAAGCGAAATAAAAATGAATGGTTTAACTGTGGGGAAGGCACAACGAGGATAGGCTGTTTTGTCTAAGTAGAAATCACGAGGGAGTTAAAGTTAAAAATAGATTTTAAAAGAAATGTTGATTTTTACCCATTATCAGAAGAGTCAAGCCATTGAAGAGGGCTCCCACGTAAGTCAGCAGCCACATTAGTACTGCAAACTAGATTAAAGATGGATCATTACATCACCTCCACTGTCAGCGTAAGAAAAAATTAGTTCACTTAACTAGCTAACATAATGGCACGTTAGCCTTTTTTAATGTGTAAGGGGACTTGTTAAGTAAGGCACATTAGGAACTAGGTACTTTTTCTGGGTGTATAAACCCCATTCTCCGTTCTGCTGTTCACTGCTTCTCACCCTCTTAGCTGAGCTTTCACGTATATTTAAGGCTTAATTGCATACATTTAGGACTCTGCATTGAGCATGGCACAGGCAGATTTCTGCATCCAATTTTGATGATGGCAAGGGTCATCATTAACCTGGTTAATCACAGCCCCACAGTGATAATCCCAGTGACTGAAAACTCTTGAGGCTGGGAGATGGGTACATTTTTCTAAAAATCTTTAGTAATTAGAAGCCTAACCCATGTCTGCTCTCTTAATGATCTTTCTTTTGCTCTGAAGAACGCCTACTTGGGCGTAAGGCTGAAAATAAATAATTATCTCAGCAGGGAGGGAAAGAAGACCTTCCTCCATAGCAGGAAATGCCACCATTAGAGGAAATCCAGATTAACAGAGGTATTAACAGAAGTATTAACAGAGGGGAACACACCATTTTGTGGCAAAGTCATAGAAAGCATAACACAGAGATGCTTCTAGAACTGCAGTGGAGCTAAGCTGGTCCTACAACTTTTATAACTCCTGTATTATGGATCAATACATTCAAATGCAGATTGCCAAACTCTAAACTGCTGGAAGCAAGCAGTTTGAAAATTAAAAAGGAGAGCAACTTTTATATTTGGAGCTACACAAAACTAGGTTTTATGACGACACTGTCAACATGGGAAGCAGCACTTTGAAATGTAGATTTATCCTCTAGAGAGGGGTTAAAAATATTTAAAGCAATCCTACTTTTAAAGAATCCACGAGGTCCTGAACGAGAAAGAGTCTCCTCAGCTCTTTGACTGTGCTGTTGACGTATAGCTGGAGACAGTCTGTGTATTTCTGAATCTGGTCCTGTGAAAGATTCATTTCCATCTCCAAGTAGGCTCTGCCAGAAACACAGGTCCAGTTACAAACCCAGGCAGGTTCACCTGCTGTTCACGCTCATGCCTGTCTACCCCGTCACTCCCTCCTCCCCGGACCTCATTTCTTTGTGCTGGAGGAACATGTCCCCCTTCCTGCAGGCACAGAGCCACCAGCACACACTGTCTTTGCCTTGCATGACCCATCTCCCTGAGCAATTGCAGGCTGTGCCAGGGCTGTTTGCCTCCAGCCTTGCCCTCTCCCTGCGCAGAGCCTGGTCTTGATGGGATCTCTCTCTTTACTCCATCCAAAGGGGGATGCAAATCCTAGCTGGGGTTTCCCCACAAACTTCCTGCTGCAGAGGGGGACACCTCTTCCAGCTGGCCGCCTCTGGAGGAACAAAAGCTGCTGTCTGGCCACATGTCACCTTTGGCAGTGTTGCCTCCTTCTCCCTCCTCCATCCCTCTGCCTGCCCTGCACCCCTCTCTGAGCTATGCCCATGTTGTGAGTCGCAGCAGAACTGACCCAAGTGAAACAGAAGGAGAAGCACCCCAACAAGACTTTTTTTCAGTGTATGTGTTTGCAAACTAGATCAGTTCCATGATCTGGTTTACCAACTTGTTGGCACAGCAGAGGAGAAAGGATCGTTGCTTTCCTCGAACAAACCACCCAGACCCTGCGGAGGGTGAGAAGGGCACCGGCATTGGCACTCGCACCATCACCTAGGGTAATGGATTGCCACATCACAGCCAAGCAGTGCTGAAGAAAAGATATAAATAGTTTCTCTCTATGGCAAATAGAGTATGCCCAGAAACAACACTCTTCCTGCTTGCAGAGATACTGTATTATCATTAGCTCTAATGCAGCTCTTTTTCTCTGTTTGCTTAAAATCTTCTGGATCTTTTGAAATTCAGGAAAAAAATTCCCATGTCTCAGAGGACGATGGCTTTTGTGTTGTTCCCCCCACCCAGGATTTGAGCCAATACAGCCTTACAGTTCTTGAGACACTGGACAACAGAAAAAATTATTTCCCCTGTTATGAGCAAGAAAGGAATTTTTTCCAGTACAAAAATGGCAGCTAAAGAAATGTGAATTGCCACTGGGAATGGATCCTTTGCAAGATAAATGGCCCCTGGCCATGACTGCAAAGCACTCACTTGAAGGGGTGGCCCTCGTCCGTCTTCTGCACGGCCTGTAGGACCGATTTGTAGATTCTGAAGCTAATGGTGGCTGAGAGGCCGGCGAGGGCCAGGTAGGCCACGACGCTGACGACGCTGAACTGGGTCAGGGAGAAGAGCAGCAACAGGAGGCTGCCGAACACGATCCCTGTCTGCTTGATGTCACGCCAGTACAACAGGTCGATAGCTGGGGAGAGAAGACCAACATGTTAAAGGCAGGAGCTGGAAGAGCATTGAGGACAGCCACCATGGCCATTGCAATGCTCAGAGTCCTTGCAGGAGGGTGAAGAGAGGAGTGATGCTCCTGCTCACATCAGCATCGACAGGAACTCCTCAACAGAAGCAGTGAAGTGACTTCAGCAACGCACTGAGGAAATGACGACCGATGACCTACTTGAAATCCTTGTATTTCATGTGTCTGTGTCTGGGTTAGATAAGAAGGATGAAAATCTCCAACCGCAGCATGGTGGGTCTCTTGCAGCAGCAAGGCAAATGCAAGCTGGGGTTTGTGTTGTTGCTAGGGCTGTATGGCAAGTTTTCACCCTAGCTTGCATTTACATACTCTGGAAAGTCTGGATTGTTTTTTTGTCACAAGTCCACATGCCAAATGCTTGATCAAAGCATTTTGAAGTTTGGGTTGTTGATAAATGAATGAGAAAGTTTCGGGTTAGCCACAATATATAAACCACTTTCCCATTCAAAGTTTTGACAATATGATTTTGTTATTTCCTAAGTTTTAAGAAAGGAAAAGACTCCTGGTTTTACCACTGCTTAATAGTTACATGGAACCATTTTTCAGATGGGACCTTAAAATACAGAGTAAATCCCTTTTGCTACTGCAAATCCAACCATCTCAGAAATATTAAAAAGAAACTTTCTGCTTGTTAGATAACTTTCCTTATCTAGATCCATGGGAGATGTTAGAGCAAAGCAAGTGCAGAAACCCATTTTCAACCAATATATTTTTACATTTGTAAAGGAGTTAATTTTGACAGTGTTTTTCACCCAGTTCGTATAGTTTATTCCAACCCCTCCAGCAAACAATCTTACCATCAGGAATAGTCACTATAAAAGCAAAATTTTATTAAACAATTGCTGAATATCCAGTCCACAAAAGTGAATTTAATTTCTTTACACCGATAACCTGTTTCTGAGAGGACTTTTCATCCAGCCAAAGAACATGCTCATGACAATCTAAACAAAACAGCTTTAATTGCACACACTGCACAAGTCCTCATGAACAGCTTGAACGCACCACCAGCCAAACAGATTTCATAGATGCCACTTGTCAAATCATTCTGAACAAAGAGTAAATTCAGGAAAACTGCAATCTGTCAAAAAAAAATTCACAAATACGAAAAGAAACAAAATTAATCTAGCCTAGTAGTTCTTATCATCTAATCTCCAAAAATTGTGAGTCACCGCGGCATGTTTGCCTTGAGTCAATGAGCTTTATTACTCATTACTATTACACATATTAGCATTGCTTTTCAAAGTGATGGGTTTGAATGCAAAAATTGCTATTGTATTACTGAGCTTTTTTCTCTTCATGCAAGATTGACATCCTACTATATTCTCCATCAATATACACAGTATAATAACTCTTTCATATTTTTAAGTGTCAGCGTTCAGCACTGGACCTGTGATCATGAACACGCATGAATAGATCTATGGACAGCATGGAAGTCAAGGGATGGGGATCTTGGTGGTACATGCTAGGGTCCTGAGTGCTGGCTTTACAAAGCAGGGACCAGGCCAGAGTCTTTCCAGATACATGCCCAAGTTTCCTTCCTGCAGAAACCCAGCGGCATGGACTAGGTAATGCTCCAAATGCAGTTACAACATAGTCAGAGCATGTACCTATGTTGGGGGGTTTAGCAGCAGACCCAGCTGTATTGATGCAGGCAGCTGGAGCTCCACCAATTGCTCACAGTTTTGAGGTGCAGGAGAATGCGACTCACAAACCATCCTTACAAAATGGCATCCAGAACACAAGTGTGCAGTTTTTACCATTTTTCATATTCTATTTCAGTCGAAGCGCTGCAAAATTCTGCAGCACAGCACAGCAACTGGTGTGCTTTCACCAGCAAGCATTTGGACAGGAGGTATTATTCACAGCCTGATCATTTTTATGCTTAAAAATTCCTCTGTCAAAGGAGAGTATTGGAAATTTATGCAAATCTCCCTTTTTGAGATACTTACATTTTCTGCACACAATACCTTCACGTTAAATGAAGTGAGCACAAGTGAGCTAGCTCAGGATGCTGTACATGGAACATCATCTGCTGATGAAAGAAAAAGGCCACGCACCAGGGGAACCTGGGATGTAGGCAGTAGACAGGCAAACAAATGAGAGCTGAGCCAAAAAATACAAAAGCCCATTTCAGTAGAGTTCCCTGAGTTAACGCCACTTGGTGGTAAGACCCAAAATGAGCAACTAAGCCCTCTCTCTTTCTTTCTAGGATCTTCTGCCTCATATTCCTGCAGACTGGAAGTGGGCTGTATTCTCATGCAGAGAGATGCCGAACTGCATTTTCTCATTCCCCTCAACAAGGAAGATGCTGAATGACTCAGGACGGACTTGACCAAGTGTGTGTATATCCTGAAACCTGCCCCTTTATGCCATGAAATGATTGGGATATTTACTAAGCTGTATCAGGTAAGGAAAGACTTGCCACGACTCAGAGCAAGATGGACAGAGGCCAAATGACACAGTTCTGGGCATATGTGCATGCGCGAGAGAGGAGATGAAAAGGCAGCTGCCCCCTTTCGCCAGCCAAATGAGACTTGGGAGAGAGGGATCCTGTATCTTTTAGACCCGAGGCAAATATTCCCATGTGCATGGAAAAAATATGTGCCAACTGCTAGGTGGAAAATCTCAGCACAGAGGAGGGATATGAGTTGAATGATTTTTACGTGGCTGTCCCAGTGCACAGGTCCAGCCTGGGGACACACACAACCCCTTAGCCACAGCCTGCAGTAGGTCAGTTAGGATTTTCAAGGGCAGGAACCAAATCTGCCTTCTCCTCATTTCCCTTGCAGGGACGGAGAGCTGCGGCACTGCTGCTGTGTCCAGCTGTTCGGGCAGGATTTGCCACTCCCACAGCCATTCCTCCTCCTCTCCCTTAGGGAGAAGGGGGTGAGCCAAACCACCTTGGAAAAGGGAGTGCAGGAGGGAGGTGAACCTCATGGCTCCTTGGGCAGGGAAGGTGGAGAAGGAGAGTTCAGAGCTAGAAATCAGTGGAGACTTGTGGGGTCCAGCCATGGTCTGTGGGCTTCCCTGGAGAAAGCACTTTTTTTTCAACAGGCCTCAGCAATTTGAGGTGTATCAGTTCCCCTGGAATTTAAATGCTGCTGAAAACACCTGAGCTATGTGTCAGAGCCATGTTTGCTCCTTCAGTTGCAGCTTCAATCACTTCAAAGGCTTTTAATATTATTTTTGTCCTACATTTCCTTACACAAACAAATCTCCCTTAAAAGTGATCAGAGGTGCACCGGCTGGGATCCTTTGCCTGGCTTCCTCAGGGTACCATTTTCTCCTATAACCGTTCACACTGTCACATTGGTGTCTGGCATTGCAAACAGTTACCAAGGGGCAAAGCCAGGAGAAATCTGCTCCTTCACCATCAGGTGAACCCAGGACTGGGTGCATCAACCGCCTCCACAGCCTTTTTTTTATTCTGAACAGGAATGAAAATGAAAGATGAGGTTGTCCACCACATTTATATGTCTGCTTTAAGTTTCACCTCATCCTATATTCATATGAAACTGATTAAGACAGCAAGCAACTTCCTCAAACACTTGCTGACCCCATGGGTTTACTGCCCTTCAACAGGTCACAAAATATGAATGGTGGCCTGAGTCTTTGATGAAGGGTAGCTGCCTGTTCATGCCTGCACCCTTCCTTTGCATGCCGAAGAGGCGACCACCCAGGCTTAGACCAGCCTCCCCAGCACATGGGGACGCAGTGAGTATGAGAACGGCGGGTCCGGGAGCTGAGCTGGAGCTGCACACCTTCGCACACACATCTCTCTGCAGAGCCACTTGCCAGCACGTGCTGGCCCCACGCTCGGCCAGGCTGAGACAGGCTTCAAGCCTGGCTCTTACATGGGTACAGTGTTCCCCAGATAAATTAGAGGACAGGGGATCCCTCACAGCATGACTTAATGACATAATAATTAAATGCTTTGGTCAATCCTTAGTGAAAAATTGCCCCATAGGGAAGGAATAAAAGGTCCTACTGTGGTCAAGGGTCCTGCAAGCACTGGGTGTGTTGCAGACAGTGTGTGTGCATGTGTGTGTGCGTGTGTGTGCACGGCACAGCCCAGACCCAACTACAATGGCATGATTCTGAGCAATGCATGCTGAATATGCATGAAGCAGGAGGCTGGTGCCACGTGAGCCTGTCGATATGTGATGTGCATGCAATTGGACAGTGGGTCAATCTGCCTGGCTAAGCAAGATACACTTCTGAGAGCCAAAATGCCAACTTCAGACCACCTAAGGTTTGCAGCTAGAATTTGCAAACAGGATTTTGGAAAACAGGCACTGAAATCAGCCTCTGCTTCACTGAGGTTTGGGTTCCTTCTGTTTTGAAAATCCCAACTGTAAAATCCTGACCATGCCCATTAACATGCAGAAGCTGTTCAGCTGTAGCTTTCCATGATCTCCCTTTAGCCTCCTGGAAAGAGGGAAGCAGCGTCTTTTCCAGTACAACACACCAGAGCTCTGGCTCATTTGTGGAGGTATAAAAGGACTCTGGGTTTTGCCAGAACTGCCTCAGACTCAAAAGTATTTGTATTTATTAAGGAGGACTTGCCAGCCACCTCTAAGACAGAAGTGACGCAGGTCACTGCAACTGCCTTTGACAAATTTCTCTGGAGAAGCATGTCTGATGAGCTATTTATCTGAAAGTACCACCTGCCTGTGTTTTTTAACTGACAGCAGAGCTTGTAAAATGTTACTCAAGTAGCCTTCTATTTGAAAGAAAAAGTTTTCAAGAGTGCCAAATCAGTGTCTCAGCTATACTATATGGTATAATTTCGTCCCATTAAACTAATGTGAGTCCTCCATTTGGGGCCAACCCCCAGACTAACAATGTACAAAGGTAAACTCTATGATACAAGCAACCACTTGTTAATATGAGCAGCTGGTATATACCCATGTTTGAGAGGCAAGCTAAAAGTAACCTCACAAATATAAGTAACAGCAACACTGTGCAGTGCTTGTGCCAGCAAGGAACTGCTCCTGAGTACAGTGCCTGAAAGCTCTCCCAGCTCTCATCATGGCTTTCAGCAGAAAATGTTTCTGCTCCTCAGTATTTGGCATCAAAAAAAGCCAGAAGACAGAGCTGGGGGCTGGAAAGGCAGTGCTGGAGGCAAGGGGTGAACAACTTGAGACGGCTGAGGTGGACTAAGTAGTGATGCTTCTGAATCCATTCTTCTTGGGACCCAGTGGAAACATGAGGACTGGGCTCTGGTGGTTTACGTGGTCCTCAGAAGCACTGTGGTGTGGGGCAGCTGCAGTCCAAGGCTCCTGAGCGGAGATGCCAGAGGGAGAATAGACGATCCAAACCAACTAAAATGTCCTCCCACCTTCAGACTCCTGTGTGGTTATGTTTTTGAAAAATATTTTTGTAAGAGAAACAGGGATCTTTCCATTCCATGTCTCAAAGAAAGCATTTTAAGATGAAAATTAATGAAGATCAACTGAGCACAGACTGGACAATTCACATCTTCCACAGCTTTTCCCTCCCTTCCTCTAAAAACCTCTGTTCTCTCCTTCTGACTTTGCAAGTTTTTCCTCTACTGCAACAACTGTATGAAAAATGAACATGCATCAAGCAGCGTTTACATGGAAGTTAGTAGAAAAAGTGTATGCAAAACCCTTGTATCCAGCCTTCAAATGAGGCCCATGGGCATTGATGATCGAATAAAAAAGATCCAATATGCTCTTCACATACTAATAACACCCTTGGAGGTGATCAAGCTGCCGTCCCCACAATGGAGTTCCCATTGGGCCCCCTTAGGAGGTAAAATCAGTGGGTTGTGCAGCTTCATTCCCTATGAAATATTAGTATTAATGAGAAGTGAGAAAAACCTGTCTACACACAGCCTTTAATTCTGTATACAGTGTAATATTATGACTTCATAAATATAAATGACTTCGTAAGTCATTTCTCAGACCTGCTGGCAGTGAAAAGATCAGGAAACCTAATTTAAGAAGGGCAATCTTGTTTACAGCATTGTCGCAACAATATTTGACAACAAATGCAACAAAGCTGTAAGTCTTTGAATAGAAGTAAATATTGTTCACGCTCAAAGAAATTCCAGTTTGCAGCTTTAACCACAGGCTGCAGGACCAGGCTTTCCCTCTTCTCTCCAGTGAAGGATCCAATGTGGCCATTGCTCCCCTCCCCACAACAGATCTGATTCAAATGTAGTACAGATGGATACACCATTTAATGAGCAGTCTGGTGCCTTCAGGAGACTGCTGTGATTAACAGTAGAGCCAAGACAGAATATCTGTGCTGTTTCATGAGGCATCTCTCCTTATCCTTTTTCTCCAGCCTTGAGGGATCTCTCCATGCTTCTTCCACCTCTTGTACACACTTTGTCCATTAACTTCCTGTCCTCAGTTCAGCTTTATATCTTTATCATTCACCTACCCCAAAACTCAACTTGAGAGTTCAGACCTTCTTGGTCCCCAGACTCTGATGAGAGGAGACCTGGAGCAGGAATAGGACCAGGGAAAAGGAAAATTTTTATATAGGATACCCTCCACATTATATCCTACTCCACTGGCAAGATCAAGATGTGAACAAAAAAGTATTGATTGATTGTCTTATGTGAGGCACCAGAGTGGGCTTGGGTAGACAGAAGAGGATTGGCAATAAAAAATCAGCCCTACACCCATGCCGCACAAAAGTCTATTGTAGTATTATTTAGCATTATTATTATTATTAATGTCATTATTGTTATTGTTGTTATTGTTGTTACCATTTTCACGAGAGATGCTTTAAGGCCAGGATTTAACAGCGGCAGGAGAAAGCTTCCTCCACACACCTCCTGCTCCTCAAACCTTATGACCATCTGCCTTGGCCACTTTCTATGGAGGCTGTTATTGCTCTCACCTTAAGTGAGCAGAAACCAAGGAGACCAAGCAGAATCCCTGAATGCACATAATGCTATGGAAATGTTAAGATTTTCCTGAGATGCTCCTGGACCAAAATGACAGACTTGGAACCTTCCTAACTCTATCCAAACATTTGAAAATTTGCAGATTTTCAAAACAAATGGCTCAGACCTATGTTATTTGTAAGAATTAAATATGACGTGGAGAGAGTATCCCTTCTGATATCAAAAAAACCTCACCAAAACTCACTTCCCAGAGACCTAATGAAACAAAAGCAGCCCTCCAATGTTGCCTTCAGCTATTGCCTCATCAACACCCTCTTGCTAGAGTTTAAATTACCCTTCAGGGAATACTTTAAAATAATATTACTTTTGGGAAATTTTCTCCTTGCTCTGGCAATGGAAGAATATTGTCCATCTATTCTTAAAAGAAAAGAAGAAAAAATTACATTCAGACATGGCACAGCAGGTGTGCAGAGCACATTTTGGCAGAGCTGTTGAAATCTCACTGATTTTTTGATACCACCTAGGTCAAGGTGTTTGTTGGGATGGTTGCCAGTCAAACAGTGCAAAGCTCGTCTAAGACAGTTTGTCCTCTAACATTAAGCTCTTGATCTTGCAGTCATCTTGCCATCAACAGGAATGTGCTTGAGGAAGGATTGATACAATTTCTGCAGCAGTGACAAAAAAATGAAAGCAAATCTGAAAGTGGGAAAAAATCTTAACAAATTTAATTCAAATTTCACAGGAAGTCAACTGTGAAATTAGGAAGTCAATTCCTCATAAGTTAGTGTAGTTTTGTGAAACTATTAGCTAAATTGGTTACATCAGATGACGACTTGATTCCAAGATTTTAGTTCCTCCAAGATCCAACATAAGAACCAACTACTGGGACAGATCTTTAGCTGCTGAAAAGAGGGAGAGCTCATTTGAGCAAGACAAGTGGATCGCAGCTGACAGTTCAGCCCAAAATATTTTCAGGAAAACACTGAAGGTACCAACTGGCTGAAATTATATTCTCATGAAAATAGCTGTAATTAGACAGACTTCAGAACTGTCAATAAGATTATAGATTAATAGCATCCATATTATTGGCATTGAACTTCATCAGTCTTAAAGTGGGGAACGTTGCCACGAATAGTTGGTGCAGCTTCTCAGCACCCTTTGGAAACCAATAGATATATCAAGCAAGCAAGAAAGCTGGTTCTCTGGAAATAGCTGCCAAGAAAATGCTACTCAATAACTCCAGTCCCAGTGGAGTTATGTCAGCTAGATGGATTTGATGAAGTCTGCAGTCCTTTTCCACATTAAGTATAATTATAATGCGGATAATATTTAGGATCATTTCTATGAACGGTTCACAGGCCTTTTTCTCTGGATCTTTCAGATTTTCTTTTTTAATAAGTCTTGCAGGAGGTTGAAGCTTCAGGAACAAGCATGTTGCTTATGACCACCCAAGAGCTGGCATGTAGAAGAAATAGTGGAAGAGGGAATACTCATGGGGACCAGTGTACTAACATCAAATAGCTCCACCAAGTTGGGGTGCAAAGACCTTCCTAATCAGAGAAACCTCTCCAGCAAGGCAGTGGGATGAGTCCTGCCGAGCTGGGCCGAGTCCCTGGGGAAAGCACAGAGACCTGCTCCACCACCTGAACCTGGAGGCACACCTTATCCCGCAGCTCCCCTCTGGGAACTGCGCACTGCGATGCGTCACGCGGCTGGCACTGGCTATACGTTGTTACACGAAGGCCCACATCAACCAGCATGCCCAGTCGGAGACGTTTCTCCGCACGCTCATGCATTATGCATGGCTCCATCCCAGCCCACTTCAAATGCATCACCTTCCAGTGCGAAAGATGACTTGGGTGTGGAAGTCAGCTGCAATTCCCCAAAGCTGCCTATGATAATATTTTGAATGAAGCATATGCCCAGCAGGGGCGAATTATTCTCCCGCTCCCCTGAGGGACTGTATCATGATCTACCACTGACATAATCATGCTGTACCTGCAGGATGGATAGGTAAAACACATTGCAGTATTTCTAAACCTATGTAGCAGCATCAATTGCTTCATTGCAAGGAAAGTAACGGCATGTAGATTTAGTGGGGCAAAGCCAAAGCCTCACCAAGTGTCCCTGCAGCTTCTCAAGATCCCCACCCAATTTTACACCAATTATAAGTACTATAAGGGCAAACCAATGATACAGCTAGTTGCAGGCTTGGCTGTTCATTAATTAAAACTTATGTTAACCTCAGTGTTAACTGAGGTTTTTTCCATAATTTCAGTAAAAATATGCTCTGTATTTACGGAGGTTTGTGTCTACATTTGTTATGTTCACAGACATATTCCAGAGTTTTCAGAGAGGAACCATAATTCCATTGATAATGAAGTTGGCAAAATTATACAACTCCATGTTTGCATGAAACTGATATTCTGGGTTGAGACAGAGACCGCATGAATAATAGATATTAAAAGAATCAATGAATCAAGTCTTTAGTTTTCATTCTTCTGAATTTTAAATTCCTTCTGTTTTATCTGGGGCTGATCAAAGAATTTTGCCGACAAAAATAATATGCTATGACTATTTCACGTTTTCTGCAGGATCATTTTTGAATCATAAAGCACCACCCAAGAAAAAGAAAAAAATATGCAAATGATGTGGAACTGAGGCAAGTGATTTATTTTAGCTGCGTTGATTTTTTCAGATTTGGGGTTTTTTTTCAAATCAGCATGGGACATATTGTGTCACTTAATTTTCAGCAAATCTACCTCTTGGTTTCAAAAAGGAGAGCACAGAAGGAGAGAAAGCCTACTATTATTATTAATTATTAATTAACAATAGCAACATGTTCTTTGTTATTTCCCCCTTTTTTAACTTATGAAAAAATATTTTTTTTTCTGATAAAGAGGGAAAATATTTAGTTTGCCTCTAAATACAGGTGGTTCAGCATTCTGACTCAGCAAATTAATGTTTTTATAAGGATCAGCAAAATATTGAGCCTTTTTGGAAACAAACCAAACAAAAACCCAAACCCCACCTAACCAGGAAGTTTATCTGCAAAACTCAGATGAAAAGACCCTGAAGTTTCGTTGTGGCTCTCCCATATAAGCTTAATGAATCATGCAATCCTATAGAAAACCCTAGCTCTTGATTGAGGTACGGAAAGCCTGAGCTGCTGGAGGCTGGCATTTAACAGGTGCACCTGTTTACTTTCCAGCTATTCGTCTTCCCTAAAAAAACCCTCAGACCATAAATACAAATAGGAACTGAATTAAGATTGCAAAAATATCAAAATCCCCAGAGACAAGTGTCTGTCTGAAAGATCTCCCCCTGCCCTCCCCTCCCCAAAAAACACTTTAGGAAGGTTTCCTGGCTTCTGTTACATTGAGCTGTGTTTATGAAACCGTGTCTGCAAGCATCCTGGACCCTTTAATGAGATGATGCTAAACCCTGTTGAGAGCATAAACATCATGTACAGTCTATTCAGCGTAAACATGCACCTTAAAATTAAAAAATACATTCAAACAAAGCCTGCCCGAAGCAGACAGCAGCCTGCCCGGCAGGATCAAGCCGCTAGCTTTTCTCCCTCTAATCTGCCTACCGAGCAGCGTCACAGAGACTGTCTTTTATCAAAACAAAGGCTGGATGCTGGCTGGGAAGTGTGAAGCTGACTAAAAATGGCTGAAAAGCTGTCCGAGGCACCCGGGAAGGTAGCCAGCCCCACCCAGCGCAGACACCGACCCGCTCAAAATAAGCTGAAAATAAGCCCAAAAGGGAGATGCTATTGTTGCCCTCGCCTACTCAGCAGCAAGACAACATCATTGCAATATTTTGCCTCCGAAAGGCTCAGCGGAGTGCTTGAAAGCACAACGAAGGGATTAATTTTTTTTTTTTTAAAGCAATCCTACAGCAAAGTACGAAGTGGGTGGCAATGCCGCGGCCGTCTCGGTGCTATCGCACTTCTTGTCGAAGCTGCGTTTTCTTTGTGTCGACGCTAGGCTAAGCCCTCGCTATGGGTGTGTCCGTGGGCAGGATGCACTGAGGCGCCCAACACAACCGCCTTGAACCCTCACAAGCCCAAGCAGGCACAAATTCACCATCACCCAGCTTTCCTAAAGCCCAAAAGGTATGAAATCAAGCCAGCGGCAGCCCAACGGAGAGTCAGGGATGAGAAATGATACCGCTAACAGCAAGGGCGGATGCTTTGGGAATGAGCTGTAAGGTGGGAAAGAAGGTCCTGTATCCTGGATGCTTTCAGGGTGAGACAGCTGGAGATGGGAGAAATACATTCAAAGAACAGAATTAAGGGCTTTTTATCTTTCTTTCTTAAATTACCCCCAAAGAAAAGCTTCATGGGGAGGGAGAGAAAACAGCATGCAAAGGCCCACAGGTGAACAATGCAAAAATGGATGGATCCTGCCTTTGCCTCCTCTGACATGCATTCCTTCTAGCATGCAACACTAGAATAGATATAATACCCTGACATTTCCAGTTGCTCCAAAGACAGTCCATCTTGGTGGAATCGGCACTGGCTTCTCGGAGAGCTGAGGAATTGCCGGTCCTTTCGTCGGAGGCACTGCGTTACCAGTCAGGCATTCCCGAGCATGGGTGGGTTAGCGGGTATCGCTCCCGTCTCCCCGCTCGGCTCCGGACTGATGCTGTAAGCAGCACAGGCGGAGGGGGGAGGGCATATTGTACACGCTGCGGTCTCCACTGCAGCAAATCAGCAGTGTGATGTGGTTGCCCTAGGGAGCAGGCTCCTTTGAAAAGGGGATGCAGTCCCCTTTCAAATCAAAAGCTTGTGCTCAGCGGCTTAGCCTCCTAAGCCATCGAAATGGTTAAGGCAACCTGACAGCAAAGAAATAAAAACAAATTGGGTGTGGGTGGAGGGGGGGGTGGGGGGTGAGCAGTGTTTCCTATGTGGCTGTATGGTTGTGACTATTCATGTTCCAGAAATTTCTTGAGAGTGATGAAATCTGGTGTTTTCCTCATTTTTTAGAGAGGGGCAAATTTCCCCCTACCGCTCCAGGTTTTGATGCCCCACTCTCCTCTGTCCAGCTAGGAGAGGCCAGGGAGCAGGCAGGAGAAAACCAAGGGCAGGATCCAACCCCAACAGAGCAAACCACATTTTGATATTTTTCAAAACTATTCCAGAAAGAGAAGAAAATGGCAGAGTACCCACACCACCAGGGATCACCCTTCTCCCCCTGCAGGCACGAGCACCCGCAGGCACTGGGCGACCCACACGGCCCCCCAGCCCCTCGTGCCAAGCCCTGCTACACCAGGATGCCGAGCACTGCGAGCTGCATCCAGGTTAGGGTGTGCGGGGTATGAGCACTGCCTCCTCCCGCTGCTCAAAATGCTGCATAAACCAGGATTTGAGGTGCAAAGAGTGCAGATATATGGGACAATTTGTGAAAAAGTGTGTGCTCTCACCAGTAACTGTGAGCCCGCCAATGGCAGAATTTTAACACCAGCACCGACACTCCTCCCCTGGGTAAAACACTGTCCTTGCCTCAGTTTCCCCATCAATAAACTACTTTAAGTAGCCTCCCAGAGATGTCATAACTAAGCAATGACCACACGGTATTTGATAAATACTTGGAAGAAAATGCTTTACATCCACCCAACATATCTGCCTTTTCAGATTTTGGGGTGTGGGGTGGTTATTAATCACAAAGAAACTCCATGAAAAGTCACCCCATTTCACTGAAGAGTGACCTGAGATACAGCATATCAGACTTGGTCCGGTCATCGTTGGCAGAACAATCCCAGCTGGGGACCTCTCAGCTCTGAGGTTGTATTTAATCTTTTAGAACCTGCTAGTTTATGAAATAATTTTACTTTAGCCATGTTATACTGAGTTTAGCTTTTTTATATGGAAACAGACACCAGCACAGACACAGTGGGTCACGTACCCATCAGCATGGGGAACAGCGTTTAAACCCCTCTGCTCTTTTGGCTCCAAAAATTAACGGTCTTTAATGCCTGAGTTAACAGAGATCTCCTCCAACTGGCAGTAGCAAGTCACTTATCCTTCCCTCAGGTAACTCATCTCATAGAAGAAAGCCAAAATTTAAGGAGAGATTCACCACAGTGTGATCTTAACCTTTACCTAGAAAACTCTGCTGGGATTATGGAGGCCAATAGCTATTGTTCATGTTTCAAAACTGCCTTAGAAATCCCCCCAAAGACTTGCTCTAGGCTTGAATCCAGCATCTTCAGTCCCCTAACAGGGAAATAATTAACTAATTGGTGCAGAACTGGCTTCAATTATCATTGCATATAGTAAGATTAAATAATCTACAAACAATGTTACAAGTCTTGATTTTGTGTTCTTCCTGGCTTTGTTAAAAAAAGGAAGAAATGGATTGGCAAAGGATGATTTCTCATCATGGTCTGATTGGTTTAGACCCTTTGCAAGAGCACAAAATATCCCTATTGATACTTTTTGTCCTGCACACTGTTTGCAGCTCTGTGATGGGATTCCCAGCACCAATCCATAATACGAGGTATTTACAAGCAGTGTATATAAAACAGAGCCATCATTCATCTGCAACTCCTAAATCCTGAAATCCCTGAAAAAAAGCCAAAGAGACCTCAAACTTCATGCGTCAGTGAAACTCATGGCTATTAGGTATGTACCACCAGCAACACAGCAGTGAGAAGACACAAAATCTCTGCTTAGTCTCACTGTAACCCACATTTCTCAGTCAGGTATAAAAGACAAATTCCGTTTGGACAGAAGAGTTGTCCATGTACATTTAACATCCCAGTATTGTATGAAACAGTGGTGATTTCTCCTTTCATTCATTGTTGGTAGGGATTTTTCTTGCCCCAGACTTCAGGTCTCCATCTCCTTCCCCAGGCTACCAAAATGAATCATACCATCTGTTTTCCTGCTTAAATTTGTATTTCCCTTTGGAAAAGTATCTCTTCAGACCTGGCCCATGTGGTTGGACTGTACCACGCTACTTCCAGAGCTATTTTAATTCATGGGCACCAGAATCCATCACTTTACCACCAGTAACAAGAACAATGCATCTGTGTCAGAAACAGAACTGAATTGGAACTGTGAGATGAACATACTTAGAAAATGCGAATGGGCTGAGAAGGTCTTCCAGTGTGCACTCACTTATCCCAGGAGCTGAGTCAGGTGAGGGAGAGAGGCAGCGCCTGGCATTAACGCTCTATGTGTGTCTACACAGACTTGCACAAAAAGTTTAACAAAATCCCAATGAGCACTGGGTGGATCCAGGACTAAAATGGCAATTGATAAAAAGTGCATTTCTACGATGAGAATTTAAATTATTCAGTAAATAGTGAGCCAGAATTAGGACTAAGCAGTTGGCCATCAATCGACTGAGGGTGAGAACAACTACTTTGCAACAGAACTAAACCAGGACCACCAACTAAACATTTACTGAGCAGGCTGGAAGGCACAAATAAGCATAGCACTGCCTGGATCTTAAAAGGGTGAGACATGTCCAGGTCAGAGATCTTGGCATCAACCACAGGATACTGCAGTGTTGGAGGAGAGTTTTCCTGTGATCATGAATAGAAGCAGGATTAAAAGCAGTAAGTGGAATTTGCTTCCCTTCCCTTCAGAGCACTGTCCAGGGGAAGCCATCCTGCGGGATGTTACTGAAATGATTACAGATCTTAAGATGTTTTAGTGAGGTCACCTAAAGCTCAATGTTGATGGCACAGACATAAGCCAAGTGGGCTCATCAGTATTTGCCTGTTAAGTAGCTCTGCTGAAGATAATGACCTGTGTATGAAGGATGTGTGGGTTAAGGACTCAGTAAAATAAAGTTACCCGGTTCCTTTCAGCCCATCCTAACCTCCCATTGAGGGAAACCTCTGGCCAAGTTAACACATGAGTAGGGTATTGCTGTCTGCCTCATTTCTTTCCCTCCAACCCCAGCAGGGATTGCTGGATGAGGTGCAGACTGCAGCTCAGCAAAGGACACGGGCACCCTGCCATGGTGTGTGGGCCGCCAGGGTTGTGCTGCTTACAGGGACACAACAAACCCCGCGTCAGGACTAGCTCTCCAGCCCTACCTTGCTTCCCTGTGAATGTCCTCCCACTTCTATGGTGATCCAGCCTGCCTGTGCACCACTGATGAGCTCTGATGAGGTAAGAGTTAGCAAAATTTAAGGCTTTTTAGGTAAATATACTTGAATTGACATAACAGTCCATAAGAGCTCAGAAGTACCCACTGTTCTACCACGGGAAGGATCACACATGGCCCTAAACTTCAGGGCTGTCCCTTAACAATCCTGCTGGAGGGCAGGGTAGAAATCAGCATTGGTTTCAAAGAATATTTAAAGATAACAAATTCAAAAATAGAGCTGAAGCCATCGCCAGTTCTGCTCTAAGTGCAGTGACTTTGAAGACACTTTGGACTGATTATGTTTTTCAGAACAGCGCTTTGCATCGCTCCGCGTCAACGCATCATTGGGGACACATTGAGGGCAGCGCTGGTGCTGTAAGATCCTGACATTTAGCACTTCAGGAACACAATAGCATTAAGGGAGATCATTGGGTTTTTCTTCTAAGCTAATTTGTTCTTAGCATTAGCAACAAAAATAGAGGGGATGCTATTTTAAAAGTTGCATTAATATGTCTCGAAGCTCTAAAGAGCAACGGGGAATTTTTGCCTGAGTACTCCAAGCCAAGGGCAGCCAGCAATTACATTTTCGTGAGGAGGCTGTCAATAGCAGAGGGATGGGTGAGATCCTGGCTCTGCTCTCATCCTTCCTGCTGTCTTGCACTCATTCTTGCACAACACATTTTCTGGGCTGCAGAATCACTCAGAGGCAGCTCAGGTGAAAAGGCCACGAGCCGGGAGATGCTGACAGCTATTTCAGGTCCATCACTATTCACAGTCTAGGTGGTACATAGACTGCTCTGTCCTTGCTGTCTTTTGCCCTGGGTCTTCGGTGTTTCCTCTTAGGAGATCAATTACATTTTATTCTCAGGTCTTTAGACCACAAAAGGAATCAATAAGCTGGTAAAAAAGACAATATGGTCTTAAACTGGTGCAGTTTAAGTCTGGAGTCGAATACTCATAACAAAAGAAACCCCGTGTCCTGGCATGTCACATAATTTCCAGCTTCCCTGAGATTTCTTTTAGAAGTCTTGAAATGCCCGGGTTTATAAGGGTTTTTTAAAAATAATCAGTCAAAATATTTGGGTTGTTTTCAGGGACAAGAAGTGTGTTTTGAGATGTGTTGCTAAGCTTCTGCTCTGCTGCCTCTGTTTCACTTTCTGCTCAGCAGATCTGTTTTTCATGCCCGTTTTTGCTCAAAGTCTGAGATTATCGTAAGGTCTTCGGCAACAACCATGTGACATGAGTCAAATGAGTGGGTGAAAGAATCAGGTGAGGCACTTTCTTCCCTCCCCTGGAATGAGGTAGCCTTTCTTTGAATCCTAGTAAATGAGCCATTTGGGGGGAAGTCCTTAGATTTGGCGCTATTGTTAAGAAACAATTTTTTGTTTTGGTTTTCGAACCGCTGATGTGCAGTGCCTCAGCAAACCTGGCAGAGATCCTCTTCACCAGCCATCCCAGAGATGGCTGGCACTTCTGCAGTGCCATTTGAGCTGACTGACTACTGCAGGCAACAGCACATCTAACACATAAGAATCAATTTTTATTTACTCCTGGTTCTTCAGCAGTGGATAATTTCTCTTGGTTCTTTAATGTTATTTTTGAACCGTGAGGATCATAGAAATGAAGGCTCTATTCCTGCCGTTGACCTAGAAAAGTCTTTTGATTCTTTCCAGTGGGACTACTTTTTTCAATTGCTGGGAACCTTAAAATCGGGTGTTTCTCTCCTTTGGGAGAGGTAGTTGGTACATCTTCATTCCTCCTTTAAGATTTGATCAGTAAAGCTGATGAGACCCTAAAACTCTGGCTGACCTACTGGATTCCCCCATTAGAGCAGGCTTGCATGGCATTTGCAGCCTACCCCCATTTTCAAGCCTACCGCTTTTAAGCCTGTGCTGCTAAATTTGTCTCCCTTTACAGCATTGCTGGTGCTGCAACTGGCATTATTAATTCCATTTCATTAACTGGTCTTCCTAATGGACTGGAAGACAAAAGAGAAGACAGACCTGAGACCACAGCATCGCTGGGCTTCAGGAGATCTATGTTCAGTCCTTGCGTCTGCCACAGGCTTCCTATGTGACCTTGGGAATCATCTCTCTTAGGTCCCTGGGTCTGCTTGGTCTATTTAAATTTGGGACATCATCTGCTTTTTAAGCTTTATTTCTGCAGCACCCAGCACAACATCTGCTGCTCTAGCAAAGGAGCCTCATGCATTTTTGCAATACAAGTTGCAGGCAGGCTGTCATTTTTGGACCAGTGGAGGAAACAAGATCGTAAAGATTAATTGGGATTGCATTGCTCTTGGAAATGGTGAAATACTGCCTGGTATTGGGCAAGGATACTGGGGGACAGAGGAGCCTCCTCGCTGGCCAAGCATGCCCAGAAGAGATGAAGACAACAGGCTTTTAGCAAATTCTCAAAGCAAGGTCTGGCAGCCTGTGCCTGAGCTGGGGAAACAAGGCCTGGACTTTGCCACATGGATGTACCACAAGCCACCAGGGACCTTGTCCGTGCCTGGGCAAGGTCCTGTGCTGGGGGCAGAGGAGGTGGCCCCGGAGCGGCTCATCTCACTGGCTCTCCCCCTGCGCTGCTGGCACCCTGCAGGGCAGGCACAGCCCCTCTGAGCTGCTTTGCTGGGAGGAGGAGGCAGTAAGAGGCAGAAATAAGAGCGTGAGCAGGGACCACGCTAGTACAAGCACGCAGGCATGCGGTGCGGTGGTGTACAGAGAAAGCCGTGCCCCAGGCAGGCAGTCCTGCTGCGAGCCCAGGCAAATTGCCACACCAATGCAGCTTTGCCACACAGCAGCACTAGACAGGTCCTGCCCAGTCAAGTCCTGCCCTTTGCTCCTCTGCATATCCAGGTCCTGGGCTGAGGCAGCTCCGGTGCATCCCCCAGGAAAGATGTGCACACAGAAATGCCCGAAGCCTTGCTTCCAGCTTACAGGGGCCGCCCCACACTTCTGCCCTACTAGGATCAGGCCCAAGTTTTGAAGCTCCAGGTGCCGATTCAGGGGCTGGGATGCTCCGTTCAAGTGCAAAATGCAACTGCAAATTGTGCAAACGCGACTGCAAATTAAACCAACGGCTTGCAGGCAGAGGCTCAGGAGACTGAGGTTTCATTTGCAGCAGTGCCACAAGCCCTTAATTCAGGTTGGGATTCTCATAAGCAGCCAGGGGTGCTTGCAAATCAGCTGTGGTTTGCAGTGTTTCCCCTGGCTCGTCTGCTCCTGTACCCAGCAGTCCTCCTACCGGCCCAAACCAGGCAGGTGGGGGAAGGTGCAGAATGACTTACTGCAGACCAAGCCCCTTTCCCCAGCCCCTGTTCCCCAAAAAAAGTCATTTTCTTTGGGGAAGGGAGTCATCCAGCACGCCCTGAGCTCTCACCCCTCTGCACCATGCTGGAGGGCTGCTTTGAGCATCTCAGCTTGGACATCTTTGCATCGCCCGCCACTGCCCCCACCCCACTGCAGGGGGAGGCCAGGAGAATGAATGCATTTGTGTTGGAGGTGTGCGGATGCGGAGGCCATGCACGCACTGGCTCGACCAACACACAATTGTCATGGCAACCCCAGCTTTCCCTGGAAAACAGCAACAGATCACTAATACACCACTGGATGCAATAGCCACAACCGCCTACCCCATGGATGCGAGACACCTGGGTACCAAAATGCTGTCTGGAAAGGGAGGGATGGTGCTCGCTGAGCCACCAGTCCAGATCATACTGGGAAGTCGACTGCTAATATGGAAAAATCTTGGCCAAGGTTGCAGAGGAAGCGGGGACAGGTCGGGCAGGAGCAGGTTAGAAAGCAGCCGCTCCTGTCCTGAGCAAATGCAACCCTACAGCGCTTGCAAAGGTGATGGAGGAGGCAGAGAGTGTAGCTGCTTAGTTATTGCAGCAATGCTAACAGTGCTGCATGGTGCAAAGGGCTGATGAACGAGGAGTGCATTAGTACTGTCCAAGGGAAAAAAAAAAAAAAGAGAAATGAAGGACATAAAATACTGGTGTGTAAGACAGGAATGTCAGTGCAAGGCTGTGGGAGGGGGAAAGCAAAGACAGAATATTAGCAGGGCTCTGGTGAGAGCCAATATGAGCACTGGCTAGAGAAAGGCTTTGGACAGTGAAGCAGCACTCTGATTTTTAAATGTTATTATGGGCCCCTAGGGTAATTAGAAGAATTAGATCAGGAAATGATGTGCCAGAAGTGTTGCCTGGAAAGTGGTCAGAGTTGTGTTTGCTGGGGAAATGAGAAGGGAAAATGGTTTTGTGGGGCATTTTAGGACATTGGCTGGAAGAAGAGCTACACAGAAAAGCAGTGATGGTTTGAATATTGGGGGGGCTGGGCCTGCCCTGGCACATCCCCTCACATGGGGCAGAGGGAAGAGGAAAGGATGGATCATACGTATGTATCTTATGGAAGATACCATAAGCAAGGTCAAGCAAGCTTCCAGCATCAAATCAGCAAAATATGCGATGAAAATCCACACTGTGGAGCCAGCTCATTAGGAACTTAACATCAGTCATCCCTAAAACTAGATCTTATGCAAAATGCAAAATGAGGAAAAAGAGAAGAAAAAAATGCAGAACCCAGATAAACCCACTGAATTTGTGGAAGCCGGTTTCTCTTTGAAAAACAGATTCTATCTCTGAGTACTTGAATAACATCGCTCCCCCTCTCTGCACACAGTGAGAAAGTCCTGATTTGGATGCTGATGTCGACGTATCTGAGAAAAGACAATTTCATTTCCCATTCTCAAGGCCAAAGGATTAAAGATAGATCAGCAAAACTATTTCACATTTAGAAAACCAAACTAAAAGGCCTAAGGAATTCTGTTTTCCCTGACGATATTGTTAAACACCATAAGCCACATTTTCCTGATTGCTTCTGCAAAGGAATGATAGCCCTCTACTCTGGGATGAGCATGAATATATAATAGGAGGTATAGAGTGAATTTGAATGTATATATGTAAAATGGAATTATTTTGCTGTCTTTATCAATTAATAAGCAGCATGAAAGTTCACTGGACAAAACTGAACAGGGGAAAATGTTTTCCTTATCTCACAGTACATTTAACCACTCTGCTTCAATAATGGATAGCACGTGGATATGGTAGAAGTAGCAGTAATTTCAGAGTAACAGT
The DNA here is from genome assembly GCF_000690835.1 of Fulmarus glacialis. Lineage (NCBI taxonomy): Eukaryota > Metazoa > Chordata > Aves > Procellariiformes > Procellariidae > Fulmarus > Fulmarus glacialis. Next base: position 1,489 of record NW_009206812.1, on the reverse strand, counting down.
GTAGATTTGCAGAGATACAGAAATAGCTGTTATCCCAGAGCACTGCACATGAACAATGCGAGGTGGAAGGATAGCATACTAGATCTTCTGCATGAACAGTGAATTCCCATGCAACAGGTTTGGCTTTTGCAGAAACTGGGGAATTCCAAAGAGAATAGTAAAGTAGGTCTGGGCGAGCGTTGCAAAAGTTGTGCTGGGATTTCTGAACTGCTTTCCCGAAGTGTTTCACTCCTTGCAAACATTTAAGTACATGGGGCTTTGCTGAAACTCCCTGACTGACACAGGTACCACCAAATAACCCTTTGTACTGTATCAGATACCTCATTCTTAATAAAAACATCCAGGGACCAAAAGCACGATATCCCTGTGTCCCATCTAAGGCTCTTGCATTTCATATGCCAGATACTTAAAATTAATTTATTGCAAATGAATCAGAGATAAAACATAATGGCATGACATTAATTTTAAATTATGATAAATTCAAGAAAATCACAATCTTTGTATGCAAACAAAACAAACCCAAACTCTAAACCCAAATGCCATATTCTGTTTTGGATGAACCTCATCTGTCACAAGTATAGTAGACATGATCACCTGTTGCTGAATGCCAGGCAGGTCTCTGAGTCCTGCTGGTCCTCAGCACCTGCGGGTCCGGGCTTTGGAAACCTCAGCCTCTGAGTACCCCCAGCTTGAAGCTGAGAGACATCAGCCTTCTAGATTAGGATGTCTAGTACTGGGGGCCAGAAGAGAAGGGATTGTACTTCATTTTGGAAGCAGCAGCTCTTACCTTTTCCAAAACACTTGCTTTTTACCTGTGCTTTTTTTTCTCCTTTTTTTTTTCCCAGGTTGCCTGACATTTGAAGTGATCAAAGTTTCCTGTGAACCACAGCTTCTAAGTTTCAGATAAATATAGCCACACTGCTCTGCATTTGTTTGTTTTCCTCAAGTTGCAAACCTGCAGTCGAGACCTACTTATTTTGGAGCAGAGACAGCTGCTGCTTGTCACCGCGTGCTTCAGCAGCCGGGGAGGAGCACACCCCTGCACGCAGGGTGCAGCTCCGCACCACTCACAACGTGGGGTCCAGTCCTGCTCTGGCAACTCAGAGCAAACTAACCAGCAGCCCCCGTGCTGGCTCAAGGAGCCGGAGCAACCCTGGAGCGGGCAGAAAGCAAAAGGAGACGTGATGCACAGCGACAGGCTGCTTACAGGGGTGCATTGAGGGGATGATGTGACATGCCCAGCCCACGCCAACTTGCAGGGGGACAACTCTGAAGCTCTGTGGGCTGCCGGGTACGGATGAAACCACATGAAGGACAGGAAGGTCCTGGCCTCCCCTCCCTTGCCCACCCATGCATTCCCACTCAGCCCAGTACAATTTATTTTGGCCTCCCCATTAGCTGGGAAGTAAACGTGGCAATTACTTTGCACATCTGAAGTGTCAGAACCCTTCAGCACATTTGTGTGTGGAATATAACTTCCTGATGCAGC
>NW_009206811.1:272-545 GCF_000690835.1 Fulmarus glacialis | reverse complement strand
CTGCACTCCTACCTCATCCTCCGTCCACCTGCACCACCCGTCCGTGCTGACCACGCACCATCCCCACCACCACCACCACCAGCCCTCCCAGGGCCTGGACGGCGAGCTCCTGGACCACCTCAACTCTGCTCTCCCGCTCGGAGGGGTGCCGGGCCCGGACGTGGGTTCCACACCTTCCCACCCTCACTCCCACATGTCGGCCATCAACCACATGGCCCACCACTCCCAGCCTATGAACATGTCCAACCCCCACGGCCTCGCTTCCCACGCTGT
>NW_009206811.1:0-253 GCF_000690835.1 Fulmarus glacialis | reverse complement strand
ACCTGCAGCTCTTCGCCGACCAGTTCAAGCAGCGGAGGATCAAGCTGGCGGTGACCCAGGCGGACGTAGGCTCCGCGTTGGCCAACCTGAAGATCCCGGGGGTGGGCTGCCTTAGCCAAAGCACAATCTGCAGGTTTGAGTCCCTCACCTTGTCCCACAACAACATGGTGGCCCTCAAGCCCATCCTAGAAGCGTGGCTGGAGGAGGCCGAGCGGGCCCAGAGGGAGAAAATGACCAAACCTGAGATCTACAC
>NW_009206810.1:0-6458 GCF_000690835.1 Fulmarus glacialis | reverse complement strand
CCGCCGGCGTCCGCGGGTGAGCGCGGGGCCGCTGGGGGTGGGACCCCCGTGTCATCCCCGGGCGTGTTGGGGAGAGCTGGTGCCTTCAGGGAAGACTTACAGCAGTAGGCAGGGTGCTGGCAGTGTAGAGCACACCTCTGTAGGGCTGCCTGTAGGGCTTCAGCAGATCTCGACCAGCAATGACGTTCTGGCCCGAGTCTCTCTTTCCATCCTGTGCCAGTTTGAGAAGATGGTCTTACGTATTTAACCACAACAAACACCTACTTTGAGGGCACGCTCTGCTGCTTCTGTCTGACAGTGTGTGCAGAACAACCCCTCATAGAGGCATGTGGACGTGAGTCCCACAGGCAGCATGGGTCACCCAGGACCTGTAACTGTTCTGCTGGGTACCTCATGGCAGCAGAAAAAAGGAATGGGATCAAAGAGGCTAAGCCTCCTCGGGACAAATAACTAAACTGGCTTGATCCTCTGTAGATACTTTCTCTGCTCTCTCTCCAAGCATAGGCAAGGAAACCTTTATCAGGAGAAAGGAACAAACTTGGGAAAGCCAAAACCATAAAGAAACGCAGGAACAGAACGCATGTGGAGGAAGAATACCACAGGGAGGCTGGCAGCCAGCCAGGCAGCTCCTTCCCCACCTGGAGAGGAGGAAACAGTCCCTCAGCTGCACGATCCGACTCCTGCCCCCCTCTCCCAGCTGGGAACGCTGAGTCCTCTCCTCACTGGAGGCAGTTCAATGGTGATGCTTGTCAGGTTCTTTCAGGAGGCCCGGTACCATCATTTACTTAGTGTTTCAACTTTATTAAGCTGCAGCTAACCATTAGCTTCATGGGAGAGTTCAGCTCTGTCGCTCTGTTAGTGAGGAATACAGCCATTACATTTTTCAAGATGAAAAGCAAAATACACAAACCCAAATCCTGTTTTGCTTCCAGACCTATACTTTTATTTATGGAGGGAGTGGAAGACACCTAAGGACAGACTAGCTAAGAGCTCCAGTGCAGGTCTTGAATCGCCCCTTCTCAGATGAAGTCACCGTTAGACTACTGATTCCATGGGGCCTAAGCATCCTTCTTTTGACCTGAGAAACCACCAGCTCCACAGTCTCCCCAAAAGTATCGCAGACAACTCTTAAAATTCCTTAGAAAAAGACCGGCTATTTTGGAAAAAAGCGCTCGAGCGCAACACAAGGGTTATTTTCTCCTCATGCTGCATTTTGTCAAACGCTAGTACGGGGGTGCGTTGTCCTCCCAGGTGTCCTGGAGCCTGTGCAGGTAAGTGCTCTGTGGCAGCATTTTCTAGTTTCATCAACAGAGGGAGTAGACAGTTCTTTCCTTTGTGACATTATTTAAGGCTCGTAGAGAGAAATAGCACACTAGCCCATCGACTTTCAAAGGGAGGTGTTCTGGTTTTATGTAATGTTTCCAAATGGGATTTTTTTCTCCACTTTTTTTGTCTGAAAAGGAGCTTTCCCCCCTTATTTTAATAAACTGTTCTGTTGCCTAATTCCAAAGCCTGCTAGTTCCTCCACAGCAAAGGTTGCAGCTGTTTCTGTTTAAACCTTCATTTTGCCTCCTCATTAATGCCTTCAATAAGGTCTCATGCTTGAGACTAAAAAGAAGGTCTGAAGCATAAAACAATGATCCGAGTTTGTGTCTGCAGTTCTGTGCTCATGCTGGCAATTTGGTTGAGAGAGACACATCTGCAATACAGCTATACAGATGTGTGGCTCCAAGTATTCATTTTTTTTGTCCTCTGCAAACATATCATGGGAACATAAAGGGACAAGACCTGAGGAAAAAGGCAGAGGGGGAAATTCAGAGCTGTAAGGAGCTCATCACATAAGGAGCAGAAAGGACAATCACGCCTGCCTCCAAAATCCACTGGGAACAGTTCCTGCCGTTCTCGGTAAGGTGCGTTGCCCACACTGATACTCTTGGGCACACCCAGCTGCCAGTGGGCAAACCTCCAAGTGCAGACTCGGGTCCTTACACACTGCACACACAACCTGTGAAAGGAGACGGAAACGATCAGGTAAGTGCAGTGTTAGGAGCATATGTCAGCTTAGGAGTAACTACTCTAAATGAAGTGGGAGCAAAGCATTCTTGTTTCCACCTACTTCAGCCCAGGTATTACTATTGCCCAGCTGGTTTTCTCCCTGAGACCCCTCATGAAAAATTGGAGTATAGTTTTCATGAGACAGAGACCTGGAGAATCACAGCTGCAATTCAGTGAGTAAATACAGCATATGTATAGAGATACTTCGTGTAGACAACTTTACTACCTGTCTTAGCTGCTGTCTGTATCTTTCGGGGGCAACAGCAATATAAGCACTTACTGATTACTTTTTAAGTTGCTGTTTATTATCACTGTGAACTGCATTATTGTGAGACCTGGCAGCACCACCCATGCAGCTAGGCTCCGGGGCTCTGGTGGGCACTGTACAAGCACATAACAAAAGTCAGTCCTAGTCCCTCAGCGATAACCTCCAGCCACGAGATATCGGCTGTGCAGCCATATATGCAGAGGAATAGTAAGACAATACTAGTTGATCTAATATTGGTCATCAGCCCTTCTCTTCCGAAGCAAAGGTGTTTGTGTAACTGCTGCTGGTAAGGTTGCAGTAGCAGTCAAGGAATTGGGCAGTCCTCCCTGGAGCTGGGGGTACCAGTATAGACAGTGGATATGCTGACTTCTGGAGCCATAAAGGCTTTCCTAACAGTTTGCATGGTCATATGTTCTTACAGTGAAAGCTTAAACCCAGTGAGGATATTTATTCTTTGTTCTGTCTGACTGCTCATCACCACCCTATGTAGTAGTCAGCTGACTTACTGCAACGTGAAAGATCCCTCCTCAACTTTTCAAGTCTGTATATCTGAAAGTGGGCAAGAGTGATATGGATCTATAATGCAATAAGAATTGAGAAATATTTTGAGGGATGGGTGTATTTGACAATTATGACTTCCCAATCATCGGTTTTATTCTGAAATATCTTCAGTCTTAGCACACAGAGCAGGAATATAGAAGCATTCCCTGGGCATACAGGCATGGTGCTTGGGAAGCCAAAGCTCAGCTGTCGGTGAAACCGGCAAAGGATGTCAAGGGCAACAAGAGCAGCTTCTACCACCACAGTAGCAGTGAAAGAATAAACAAGGAAGATGTGGGACCTCTGCTGAAAGCAGCAGGTGACTTAGTGACAACAGACACGGACAAGGCTGGGGTCTAGCGCACAAGTCCTATGAGGAGCAGCTGAGGGAACTGGGTTTAGCCTGGAGAAGAGGAGGCTGAGGGGAGACCTTATGGCTCTCTACAACTACCTGAAAGGAGGTTGTAGTGAGGTGGGTGTCGGTCTCTTCTCCCAAGTAACAAGCAAAAGGACAAGAGGAAATGGCCTCAAGTTGCGTCAGGGGAGGTTTACGTTGGATATTAGGAAAAATTTCTTCACCAAAAGGGTAGTCAAGCCTTAGAACAGGCTGCCCAGGGAAGTGTTTGAGTCCCCATCCCTGGAGGTATTTAAAAGACATGTAGATGTGGCACTTGGGGACGTGGTTTAGTGGTGGTGTTGGCAGTGTTAGGTTAATGGTTGGACGTGATGATCTTAAGGGTCTTTTCCAACCTAAATGATTCTATGATTCTAATTAATGCCTTCTTTGCCTTGATCTTCACCGACAAAGTCTCCCAGCCCTTTGTGCCTTGAGGAGAAAAGAATCTGTCAATAGTGGAAAAGGACCGAGTCAGGGATCTTCTCTTAAGGAGTCCCAGCCCATGCAAGTCTGGGGAACCAGCTGGGATGCCCCTGAGGGTGCTCAGAGAGCTGGCCAATGTCACTGCAAGGTCACTTTTTATGTTTGAAAGGTCGTGGAGATTTGGAGAGGTGCCTAATGGCTGAAAAAGGCTAAATGTTGCACCTATTTTCAAAAAGAACAAGAACAATCCAAGGAGCTACAGGCTGGTGAGCTTCACTTTGGGAAAATCACAAAAGCAAGTTCTCTTGGAAGCCATTCGTGGGCCTATACAGGACAAAAAGGTGACTGGAAAGACCCAGCATGGATTTACCAAGGGTAAATCATGCCTAACCAACCTGATCACCTGCCTTGATCCACGGATGATGGGAGAGCAGTGGATAGGAGGCTTTTGGCACGGTCTCCCACAGCTTCCTTGTTGAGACAATTAGATGAAAGAAAAACTGATTGGATCATAGTGATTAATGGTTCATACTGTACCTGAAAGCTGGTTACAAGTGAAGTTCTTCAGAAGTCTATCTTGAGACCTGTCCTGTTTAATATCTGTATCGACAGCCTGGAGGAGAACACAGAGTGCACTCTCATCCAGTTCGTGGACAACATCAAATTAAGGTGTACAGTGAACACACTCCAGGGCGGGGCTGCCATTCAGAAGGGCCTAGATAGGCCAGATGAATGGGAAAACAGGGATCTTCTGAAAGTCAGCGAGGACAAATGCACTTGGTGTGGACTAACTCCCTGCATTTCTACGGGCCAGGCATTGACAGGCTGGGGAGCAGCTCTGATGGGAAGGACCCCGGGTGGCCTGGTAGCCAATAGGCCAAACATGAGCCAGCAGGGAGCCCTGGCAGGGATGAAGGCTAGCAGCATCCCGGGCTGCATCAACAGAAGTGTAGTCAACAGGCCAAGGGAAGTGATTATGGCCTTTTACACAGCATTCAACAGACCTCATCTGGAACACTGTGTCTAGTTTGGGTGCCCCCAGTTGAGGAGGGCCTTGATAAACTTCAGCAAGTCCCTTGGAGGGCCACCAAGACAGTTGGGAGCTGGAACATTTGCCCTGTGAGGAGATGCCAGGAAAGCTGGAGTTGTTCAGTCTGGGGAAGGGAAACCTAATAGCAGCCTTCCAGTACCTGCCAGCGGTTATCAAGACAGTGGAGCCAGGCTCTGTACTGAAGTGCAGAGTGAGTGGATGACAGACAGCGGTCATAAACTGAAACAGGATTGCGTCTAAGGAAAAAAAAAACACTGAGGATTATTAAGCACTGGAACAGGTTGTGGAATCTCCATCGTTGGTGGTTTTCAACACCTGACTGGACAAGGTACTGAGCAGCCTTGTCTTAGTTTAGTTTTTACCCTGCTTTGAGCAGGAGGTTGACTAGAGACCTCTCGAGGTTCCCTCCAACTTGAATGCCTCTGTGGTTCTAACCAAATATGAATTTTGGATTAAAGTCAAGAAAACCTTAACCTTCAGAAAATTTTCAGAGATTTTGTTTAAAAGTGTATCACCTGAATTACTAGCAAGTCTGCTGCATGGGCAAGTTTTCGAGAAGTTATGGTGTTACTGTTATTTTAACAATCTCTGGTGTTATTAATGCCCCATTCATCTGGAATTAGAAGGAGATACTGGACAGAATTTAAAATAAAAATATTTAAAAGCTCATCATAGTTGTACCCGTTTTGATAGCATTTTTTAAAAAAATAATTGTTTATCAAAAGATGAGTGTATTCATCTCAAGAATTAAGCAACGTCTATTTGGTTCAGACTTCTGAACAAATCTCTGAAAATAAGGGTGAATTAGAAAATAGGAACATTTTGCTATTCTTATTAATATCTTTAGAATTTATTAAGCACAAGAAAGAGCGAAACCACTCCTTTACCATACTTTTTTCTAACAGAAGAATTCTTAACTTTGTAATTCCTGGGATTTGATTTTTTGGACAAAAAGACTTATATCTAAAATTTAGCTCTTCCAGTTTTTCTAGAGAGCTGTTTTTGAGGAGCTGTTATGTTTTTTACAGAACTTGTGTCTCTATGACAGTGGAAGTGACCTGTAGGCATTTCAGCACAACGTTCACAGCTGCTTCTGCAGAGGAGAAAGTGCTCCAGAAGCGTTGGTGGAAGCAGCTGGGGAGTGGGTGCCTAACTTAAGTCCAGACGAGGAGCCAGCACCCAGCTTTGGCTCCTGTGGTGTTTGACCTTCACCTAGGTGGTGACCGAGTACTGCGATGGCCTGGTCCTGTTTCTACAAGAGGCCACCGTGTGTTTTGGCAGTGACCTTGGTCAGATGTGTACGGCTGTGCCATGCTAACGCAGAAAGTGTTTTGACGTGACTGGGAAGGAAATTGCCCGTAGGGCTGCGTCTCCCGTAGAGTCCTCACGTTCCCCTGTTTCTTACCTGGCATGGGACGCTGCAGGTCAGTCGCCGAGACACCCGGAGGTGTCTTGGCAAGTGTTTGCCCAGATTGGCTACTCAGAGCTTAGCTAGGACAGCTGAATCTGGGTGATAGCACCCTTAAAAAAAAAAAAGCCATTTTCTATAAAAAGATGCTCATTTATGCTGAAAGGGAAAAGTGATGGAATGTCATTACTCCTCCAAACGTTTGCTGCACTGAAGCAATAATAATGACAGGAGTGACTGCTACTGTCTACCTACTATACGGCAGTGTATATCTATATAGTTGTATATATAGTGTATGTATATATATACACTACAT
>NW_009206809.1:0-1123 GCF_000690835.1 Fulmarus glacialis | reverse complement strand
GCAGAAACGGCTTTGCAAAGTTTTTTGTCTATGCAGAGAAACACAGAGCGCACGCGGTGATGCATCCCTGCTCCGACGGGACACGCACACCCCTTCCTTTCGGCTTCGCCCTTTCAGACCCGCAGCGAGCGCTGCCAGGCTGGCAGCATCCACAAAAATAGCTGCTGTGGGAAGGGCAGGGAACGCTGCAGGGACATGGCCATAGCTCCGCGGGCTCTGTGCTGGAGGGTTTCCCCAAGCCTCCATCTGCAGGAACCTCACCCAGGTTGTACCAGGGACGAGCTTTGCTGTCCTCCCCGCAGGTCTGAGCCTGCCACCGGGGCCCGGGGAGCGCAGGATGCTGCAGGGAAATGCTTTAATTTAAACCATCCACTTAGTTTTTGGGGTTGGGTTTTTTTTTTAATCGCATAATTACTGCAGACATTTCTGCTCATGTTAGGTTTTATTACATCTTTGTGGTTATTCTACAAGCCCTAAATTTTGGGCCTCAACTGAGTTGGCAAAGTTCTCCAAAAACATCTGTCCCGAGTTACTCCCCTTCCAGCGCTCCGGCAGAAAGCTGGCGGCTGAAGATGTTGCAACACGGAGTTTTATTTGCAACAGAAAAAGTTCTTCTTCCTGACCCAAACAGAAGTGTAAATATTTACTGCCTCGATGTCAGCGCTGGCCCCACACCTGGCACCCAGGCGCTCGTCCTTCCTCCTCCAGAAAACAGCACATCTGTCCCCAGGCACATCAGCTCCGCTCGAGCGCGGGCCGGCGGCACGCAGGAGGCTCAACGCCTGCTCGCTGTCGCAGCAAAGACACAGCCAAAATCCCCCGTGTCAGCAGAAGGACACCCACCCTCCTGCTGTTTGCAGTCCTTGCCAGCAGCAACGCTAAGGTGACACCGCCCCCCCCCGAGCAGGGGCCAATTAACACCCAGCCGCTAATTCCTCTACATTAGAATTCCCAGACCCAACAGGCTGCTTGAATCCAGCAGCTACAAGACGTGAGTTTGTTTTCCAGCAGATAAATGCTGGTTGTAAAGGTCCCTTTGCACACCCACCCCCCGCAGCCGTGCTTTCGTGTGACCAGAGCAGCAACGGAGGGGAATTGCATCACCCAGAACACGTCTCGGTGG
>NW_009206808.1:624-855 GCF_000690835.1 Fulmarus glacialis | reverse complement strand
AGGGTGAAGATGTTCTTCTCGGTGGGCCGGGAGATGAAGCAGTCCACCACGTTGGGGCAGGGGGGCAGCTCGCACTTCACCACCCGGGGCAGGGTGTAGTTCCTGTAGAAGCGATAGAAGATGTAGAGGAAGACCACGTCCACGCCGGCCTTGAAGATGAGGCTGAGCAGGTAAGTCCACCACAGTCCTCCCCGCTTCTTGCCGGGGTCGAGGTAGATGCGGCGGGAGGGG
>NW_009206808.1:0-203 GCF_000690835.1 Fulmarus glacialis | reverse complement strand
CCATGCTGCCGCCCGGGTGGCCTCGGGGACCGCCTCTGGCCTTTGCTCACACGCAGGGACACGCACCGACACGTGCCCCAGCACAGACCTGGTCTGGGCGACGCGTCTCCGCAGAGCACCGTCCCCCTCTGCGGGGTCCCGGGGACCCGGCAAAGCTTCCTGGTTCTGCCGCGGCAAAAGCATCCTTCAACCACTGCCAGCTA
>NW_009206807.1:0-37631 GCF_000690835.1 Fulmarus glacialis | reverse complement strand
ATCCCGGGGGGGCGGCGGGGCGTGCAGGGGCCAGCGGTGCAAAAAAAACGCTAAAAAAGCAACTTTTCTGTACGGAGCCGGTTTTGTGGGGTGAGGGAGATCGGGTGTGTGGGCAGGAGAGAAATCTGAGTCGGTATGAAATGGCAAATTAGTAGGGGAACCTGAGCTTTCTTATCAACACTTGTGCATTCTGTAGTGCTGCCGGCTTACGGTTTCATCCATAATTTTATGATATTTCAAAGAGAGAAGGAAAGAGAGCATAAAATCTATCTCATACTGGCATTTGGAGACTGCTTGACTTGTTTAGCTTTCATTTTTAAAAATCAGCACTGACTTTTACTTGAAAAAAAAATCACAAAATGGTGAAACGTGATTAAAACTGGAAAGCGCATAAATTCAAAGATATTACAAAAAGCTTCAAAGCTTTGTTAGTCCTGAATCATGCCCTTTGAATTCAATCTTGGCAGTGCTGTCTTCGGGCTGCCAGGCTGGGCCCTGGTAGCTGAGGAGGAAATCCTGATAGGAAATTCCCACCTGACTCCCAGTCACAAGCAGGTACCACAATTTCTGTATATATCCTCATAAATCAGATTTCTGACGCCTGTTTTGACATTCAGCACATAAACCAGGCGATAAAGCAATAACAGTGGGGGTTCAGTGTTCAAAACTTTAATGAACTGGTGTGCTCTAAAAGACGATCTAGGGAGAAAAGTTCCCATATATGCAAGATGTAGGTCAAAGCTTGAAGAAGTCTGTAAAGATTTATGCTCTAATAGAGTCCACAAAAACGTATAATGAAGGGCAAAACCTGATTGCAGTGGGAAAGGAGGAGGAAGAATTATCCACATCCAGGCATCCTTACTACACAGTTAAGCACAGTGGGTTAAAATGGCCGCAAGCATGAATGAAACACGGAGGCACAACCGCTTCAAGGCAAAGTCATAACACTGCATGGAAGTATTTAATTTTCACACAGGCACCTTCATTTCCAGGCTCCTTAAATGAGTTGAAGCTGCTGTGAAATTCAAGGCCCCAGCAAGAAAGTCTCTTTGTGAGTGTGGGAGCTATCCCGCTTCGTTTGGCCCCATCGCATTTAACTCCTTCTCTGTTCGCTTTCTCATTAACAGCTATCAACCCTTCCCAACAAAAGAAGGCTGGGAAGAAATTTGCAGTTTTATGAATACAAATGTGCATCAAAGAATGAATATGTTTGAATCTTAGTGAACAAACCAATAGGGAAAGCTGTTAATTAATATAATACAGCCATAATCTCACCATTTTTGGTGTTATTCTCTGTTTGCCATGCATTCTAATAACGTATTTGCTTTTTGTTGATCATTGCAAATCAGAGCCCTGCATTTAATTGCATGGCCTTCAGTGTCACTCAGGGCTCTTTCTGAGCAGTTTCAGTTAATTTACAGTCCAGGAATGGACTTCGAATGATTACTTCTAAATACATTACTGTGCACCCATCAGCACTTCTCCAGCCGCTTGAGCTATGGCAGTGCCCGGCTTTGCGTGGTGCCCTTTGCGAGGGCTGTTCCCATCCCCCTGCCCTGCCCGTGGAGCAACCTGGCTCATCAATTCCTGCAGCCCCCTTCTTAAGCAGGCTCTGCTCGCAGCCTTTTTTGGATGCAGCCACTGCACCTATCAGCTGCCCGACACCTTTGATGTAAAGGAACGTGATGCCACCAACCCTTTAATCTTTGGGAGCTGAATCTAATAATTGACAAAGCCATGCGGTGTCTGACTGGGAGGGGGACAGTGCAAGGGGTTTTCAACTCGTCTAACCATGAGGATTGTTCCCGGTGCTCCCTGGTGAGCGAGAGCTCGGAATCCACAGCCTGAGCCCCATTGCACCCCGTGTCTTGATGCTGCACCATGGGCTTGCACGGAGATGCTGCCACTGTTTGTCTTGTGTGTCGGCACATCAGCGAACAACCCGCCTCGATACAGGCAGGGAGAAATGCTTTGCCGTAAAGGCAGTACAGGCTGTGTGATGTTTATTTAGAAAAGTGGAAATTGTAAAAAGGCTGCCACAGAATTTGATCTATTTTGGCAGTAAAAAGTCCAAAGGAAATTTTTGGATTACATCTCCCATCGCTTGAATTGGATGGGGAGGTTATAGATAACAATCAGCTGTCTCGTGGACCAGATTATACTGTCTGGTAAATCTGAAGACACTCCATTGGTTATAGGAGAAATTTTTATGATTTACTGGTGGTGGTGGAGGTAGCTCAGAGAAGAATCCAGCGCTGTAAATACGCCTGCTTGTGAGGCGGAGTGGGGGTGAGGAGACGAGGTAGGAGAGATGCTCTATTTAGAGAAGAATCAAGAGTCATTGTAAATGACAATTAGACACCTCTCCCACAGCTCTGACAGCTGCATGGCAGCTCTGCTTTCAACCTGGAAATCCGTTTCTTTTTCAAAACAAAAATGTGCAGGGAAATAACTCAGGGGAAAGGAGTGCCATCTCATCAAAGGTTGTACATTAAACAAGCAGACAAAAGATTTTTTTTCTTAGGAAATGCGGCCCCCTCTCCCTCTCGTAATTACAGAAGTCAACTGACTCATCCTCTTAGCTTTTGAAGTCCCCTTTTCTGGCATTGGCACTAGTTTAGGTGGCAGCTGACACACGCAGAATGTTTTAAATCCCTGCCCCATGTTCCTCGGTTAACCCCAAGGCTTCCTGTGCTTGGGGAATGATATGGAAAGAATGAAGCAGAAGCTAAACTCCTATAATTTGGGTAACAGGGATCTGTAAGCACCATTCACGTTGCTGATGCTTTCCTTTTAATAGCCTTATGTGGTTCACAATTTATGCAGGATGAAAAGGTGCACCTTAAAAATGTGCTTGTAGCAGAATAAAGTTACAAAATCTCCAGAAGAACCAAGATGTGTCTTTGTCTGGAGAAAGTGCCTGTTGTCAGTTTGGGAGAAGACAATCATTCTGAGTGCTTCTGTCCCGGTGGCAGGGTGACCTTTGTGTGAATAAATACAGTAATTCCTTTTTGATTACAGAAAGAAACAGCTTCATAATGGTAGCTCCCTATCTTCTGCCATCACCTAAAGTGGCGGGGGGAACACACACCGGTCTGTCATTCTGCTGGCATGCGAATAAGCGTAAAAATTTGATCCTGTGTTGCAATGATTTGATATATCCCAGTGCTAGGAGTCAGAGCGGAGAGAATGACTGAAGAATGGTGTGGAGCGTCCTTCTCTTTGCTTTCCTTTAAAAATTGAGAGGCTTTTAACTTTTTGGATTTGATGGAATCACAATTAAAAGAGAAAAGGAAAATATCACCTTCAGTTTGTTAACTATAAAAATGCAATCCAGCAGTGCTGCTGGTGCTTTGCTATTTCCCAGGTCAATAAATGGCTCCCCTAACTTTAATAAACATTGATGCTGCAGGCTTGTTCTACAATGATTGAACCTTTTTATAGTTTCAACCACTCACATTGCATGAAAGCTTGAAGATTTTTTTTTTTTTTTCTTTTTCAGGAGGGTTGGTTCTGATTGATTAAATTGTCATTTTCTGAGTTAGTTGCTGAATTATAACTTGGCATTTTTAACCGTGTGATTTGTTTAAAGAGACAGCTTTTTGATATCGCAAACCAGCTGAGAATTTTTAAGCAGTAAAAGGAAATTTTACTCACTTTGTTCTCAGCCTTTCATCACTGCCTGACAAAAATGCTCCTAAAAACAATGTAGAGGCTATGATATGAGGGGAAGGTACTTAGATTCACGCTCACTTCTTCTTTCTTCCATCATGGAGCTGATCTGTGCAGTATTATATTGCTTTCAATTAGTAATCGGACACTTCATTGTTGTTAACGTGTTTATTTTTCCAAGGAGAGAAGGGAAGGGAGGGGGAATTAGAGACATAAATGTGAGTGCTACCCAAGGTGATATTAAGAGTAAGTGGCAGAACTGTACTTTGCCCCAATTGATTTACCCCTTAATATGCACAGTGGATTTCTTTGCACCAAAATGATGGGCTTTGAACACATCTGAGTCAAATAACTGCAGGTTTTCACATAAATCCAGACTGGGCCTGCTTCAAAGGGACAAAGACCTTGTAATTCTTTAGAAACTGAGAAAATCACATCCACATGATGAAGCATTCATTTTTTTATTTAACCAGCTGCCACATTTCTTCTCTGTGGATAGCTGCATGGTTTCAAGGTCTGATTTTTTTTTCTTTCCTTCTCTCCCCCCAATTTAAATCTATATTTGAGACAGTAAAGCTGAAGTGAATGAGACTCACATAAAAAACATGTGTGTTCAGAATGTGTTTGGAAAGAAAGGCCGACAAAACTGTCTTGTAGCACATAACACGGTGTCTTTTGCTTTTGATTTACAGTGCCTGCAGGGGAAATGGAATAATCTAATGGTCTGAATATGGGAGATCTTATGTTTGTTCACTGCAGTGTTACCCTGGTCAGACTCTGAAACAGTGCTTAGCAGTGGAAGTCTCAGGGTATCAATATGAAATACTGAAGTCCAATTATACTTCTGCTTGTACACTTTCCCCTCTCTGGCCATTTCATCTTCTGCTCTGAAATAATAACACACGACAGCACAAAGCTGAATTTCAGCAGTGAATTACATCCCTGGCCTCTAAATTTAATTGCATGATACTGCAACTAACCCACTATCCATCTTGGTCCCTTGAATTCTTTTTGCCTCTTTTCCTGTTTCTATACCATTCATTCAAGACCTTTAAAAAGTGCAAAATAGGTGCCCAGGAAGAAGACGAATTATGAAACGAGCATTAAACTTCTTACCCGCTGCCAATTCCTGAAGGTCTTTCACTTAAAAGACGGGGGTAGAGTTCACGAACATGGGGGCCAGGATGGAGTGCTGCAGGCTCCGGCTGTTTTCTTGCAGTGCTGCTAGTGCTGGTTACCTGAAAGAGGGGTCAGGAGGACCCTTTGCAAGCACCAGTTTGGATACAATCCAGCCGGCCAGGTGCTTTACGGAATGTCCATTTTCCCGCTGTAGTGCCAAACGAAAGGTGACTGCTGCAAAGGGAGCCGGGGTAGATGACGGATTAGTGCTCTGATTCAGCATGGCAAATCTGATGTTCCTAACACCTCGGTTTTAATCAGCTGAAGATTTCATAGCAAGATGTTGATACATGAGCAAACTTTTAATGACAAAAGCAAAAAGTAAGGTATTCTTCTGCAATTGTTGTAAATACAATATGATAACATTTTTAGGAGGGTTCTCATGTTCATTTCAAAGTCATCTTGAGGCCATTTTATAGGGTGGGAAATAAGCTGTAACATGAAAAAGAGTAAAATATTCATTAAAGCTGTAATGATTTATATCATAACATTATGAGGTAGCACACTTTACCTCAGTACAGTTCCTCAGTGAATGTTTTTCTAATTTCCATAAGTAATTGACCTCTCATTAGCAACTCATTAGAAAAATTGAGGTGATGTGACAAACGCAAACCCATTGCAACAGAAACTCTGCATGTGAGTAAATTATTGAAAACTCTAATGGATTCAAAATGAAGGACTGCAAGAACTTTGCCTTCTCTGACTGAAAAAGAAAAGTATTTCGTTTACATCTGTGAAGTGAAACACTTTTATCTGAAAATACACAGCTGCACACTCAACAGTCCTTAAATCCATACTTTGACTCATGGCTGATTTTCAAACACAGCGAACATTCACTTCTTCTTCTTGCAAGTATCTGCATAGGAAAAAGAATTAGCCAAATAATTCAGACACAGATGTAAGACCCTGGTGCGACTATAGAGAGCAAAAAAAAAAAAAACAAAACCTGCGTACAAATTTTGGAACGTGGACTAAGTACATGGCTTAATTTTTGAAGGAACTAAACATCAACTGACGCTTCTCAGTGACTCCAGTCTAGATGCAGAAAAGGAGAAGTGCTGAATTCTTGTCCATGAGCCGTTGTTTCAAAAGGGGGGTGTCTGCCTTGTCCTCTTTATAGCCACTGTTAACCAACACATGAATGTTAACAAGCTCAAATAATAGATTTTGCACATATTGAAGTGTTAACTTTAATAACCTTATATATCTGTCTTTTTAGGGATCAATAAATCAATTTCGAGCTAGTTCTTCATCACTGCAATATTGTGAAAAGTGAGGCTGATATTTAACGTAAAGTTTTATGAGTCCTGGGTGCTCCTGGACAAACTCAGAAAAAAAACCCATTTCTTTTTTAATATGTCCCTTAAAGTCCCAATGCCTATCTGAAACTTATTTGAAAGTAACTGGATTTATGGGTTCCAAGTTAGCGTTTCATTACAAAGCTACATGAGGATGAGAAAGGAAAAAAATCCCTGTCTGAAAGTCTTGTACAACAGAGAAGAAATGAACTGATGAACCTCCCTGACCTTTTGCAATACTGGCTAAGAAACTGCGGGGTCTAAAAGGAGGATAAAAGCAATGGAGTAATAATGTAAAACAATGGGAAAAGCTACTGGTTTAAGGGCTGCCCTGGGAAAAAGGCTAGCGAGAATCTCACTTTTCCTTATTTGGGAAGTGTATCTGTTATCTGGTTACCCTTCTCACAAGTTGTTTTTAAAATTTTCTTCCTGAATTCTCCTGCAATGGGCCATTGCATAGCACTGTTTTAATATAGGTGAATATATGTTTTGTTTTGCCAACTAAACTGTAAAAGAAAGGAAGCACAGAAGTGACCATGAGGAATTTCCTATTATGGAAGAAAAATGCATTTTTAAAAGCTTGCTTAGAAAAATCAGACTCCTTAGCTTTCCATGGCATTTAAAAAGAAAAGATTGAAAAGAGGTGGTAGATAAACAGTGAAGTTTCATGGTATATCGATTGCATCATGCCATGTGACTATACCAAGTGATTAGTTTTGTGACATTTCTCCTGTGTCTTTTTTTCTGCATGGTTGCAGAAACCATGGTTGCATGGTTAAGCCCTGATGGTTTCAGTCCAAATTTAGAGTAAAATCTGCTCTCTAATGGCTTTTAGCACCAGAGAGCACCTCTTCCTAGAGCCATGACTGAACTGAGTTGCAGGGCTAGTTAGGAGACCAGACACGGTACAGAACGAGAAAGCTGAGACTATATTACCCAAAAATCTGTCTTATGTTCAGCATCTCCTCTAGGATTTTCAGGACTGCTATAGAAACGAAGCTTTTAAAGTCCTGGACAACCATTAGATTGGTGTAAACCATCATAATCAAGTTTATTACCAAGTCTCTCTGCATAGCGCTATATGCTCTTCATTAGAGCCCACCCTTTCCCACACAGTTACACACTCCTACGCTGCACTACCAGGATGACTCACGGGCAGAATTTCTTTAGGATTTAGGAATACATTTGGATTTCAGCCAGTTGTGGAAAATACACATACTTCCTCTTATACCTACGCACGTACTCAATATATTTCTTTACATATGGGATCTGAATCAGTAATACTAAAAGCCTGAAGTTGAAGGAAGAACAAAATGCATTTATAACCATGTTCCTTGATAAGGGTTTTTTTTTTTAATCATTTATTCAATCATTTTGTGAGAGTGAAATACCTGATACATTGCAAGGTAGAAATAACACCCCCAAAAAGAGGTAATTCTCCCTACATAGGTTGACTTTAAAGAAGTCATAGTGCTAGGCATAAAATTAATAATTTAACTGAAGTGATTAGAAACACTTCCCTTCCTTCCCTCAAAATGGAGAGAAAAAGCTCACCTGTGGCAAGTGTGTATTTTTGCAAGACTTTGGGGGTACGCCTGTATTGCCCGTTAGTGGACCCTAAGGTTACCCTAAGACTAGCTATGTCTTGCTTCTTTATGCTGAAAGCTGCTAATGGGAAAAACAGAGTGTCCAAACACAATTTCCAAACCTGCAGTGTCATATCAGTATCCCATGGGGCTAGCAAAACTATAGATATTCAGGAACCCACCAAAATAGCTAGGAAGGGCATCGTTAATGACACCAACAAAAGAAAGCAGGCGGGTTTTTGTTGCAGCATGCTTTTAGTTGTTGTATGCAAAATGGTTTAATATCACCTTAATCCCAGCTTGCCATGTGAAAAATGACCCTGTCAATTTGATACAGAAGTAGAATATTGAGAAGTAGAGCATTTTGTCTAATAGGGAAGAGACAAAGACAGACTGAATAATGCTTAATTGGATAAAACTGACCTGATGGTAAATTCCAAACGAAATTAAAAATATTGCACTAAGATTTATAGGGTTCTTTTTCCGTCCTTTTTTCTGTCTGTGTGTGCTGGGCTTTGCTTGTGTCATTAATATTTCAGTTTAGCAGCAGCATTATTTTCTTCATTGATAAAAGCCAAAGGCTAAATATTGCGAGACATTTGGCAATGCCAATATAAATGGGAACTCTCAGTTGTGTGCAGTCCAGTTATTGATGTTTTTATTAGCAATCCTTATAAGGGCACATTCTGTCTTCCTTCTCACTGCCATAATGTGGAAATGAGGAAAATGGTAAAATGCCTGTTGCACTTAGCTAACCGTAAGACAGTTTTGACTGAACACATCTTTGTCCTGCGACTAGCCACAAGCATAATGTAAATATGTTCGAGCACAGTGGCAGGGTGTCTCAGCAATCTGGCTTTTTGCATCTTTGCCCATCGATGCCTCTTCTCCTGTCCTGGCTATGGGGATGGAGCAGACTAATCTTCACTGAAGCAGCCTCAATGAACAAAATTTGGTGTAGGAACTACCATCCCTTATTCCTCCAGCTGCTTAAAATAGCTCTCCAGTTCTCCAAGTATGTGAACCACAACCTCACCGAGTTCCTGCAATATGTATTATATCTATTCAGGGCAAGGCTTGTGCATGAGGACACTATAGGGAAATTCTTTGAGAAAATTATTTTCTTAGAATTTTCAGTAGCCACTATAAAAAGTCTGAACTTTTATCTGTGTTATTTTTTCTCCCGCTCTGCTTTATAAACAAACATGACACTTTATTGTACAAAGTGAATTCTTTCTGAGTTATAGAACCACAGAAAAAGCATATAAAACCCACAAACCTTATTATTTTTGGATTCTTGAAACTCAAAATTGATTTAAACCAAGTTCAGCCAGCAATATTTCATCCCCATCTGAGAAACTATATCCTGGGTTTCAGACTAAAGTAAATTTTTATAGGCATGTTGTAATTATAAACCCTTGAGAAACAGATTTTGTAACAGGGACACTGGCACAAAGCTTCGCTGTAGTTACTCTGCCGAGCGCTGATGCGAAGAGGCTGAAAATCCATTCTCCCAAGAAGGAGCTTATTAAAAGACTGCAGTAGTTTTAATGACATTTCTTGTGACATCGAAATTATTTCATTCGGAATAGCAGAGCATCTCTGCTTCTGCATTTTTGAAGGTCCAAGAAGAAAATACTGCTGCAGCCTCACAGCCATGAGTGACTGAAGGAAGCAATCCAGAGGGAGAAATTTGCATTTGTACTCGTATCCTCTCATGATGGGAGATGTAAATTAATCTGTTTAATTAGAGCAGCCTATAATAATCATCACCAGGAAGGCAGGAGAAATGTTTGGAAATACCATACAGGTTTTGCAGATGATCTGGGTTCAGCTTTTCCTCCTAAATTGATGAATAATAGCTGAAATGTCAGTGATAACTGAACTCAGGATGAGGAGGTTTGGCTCACATCAGATGTATTTGGTGACTTATGTTCTTATTCAGTTCTGTAGAGATCCTAGATTGATTTTCTTGCAATATTTCAAGCCAAATGGGTATTTTCAAGCAATATCCATCTCTGATTGGACTGATCTTTGGACTATTTATCTCATGTCATTTGTACATATGAATTCAAATTAAATGATGGCAAGGTGCTTGGCCCAGATACATCGCACCATAAGAGATTAAGTCCTGCTCACTTGATCAATCTTAAATTAACTTCTCAGCTATACAGGTATGCAGATACTTTACAAAGATGGATAAATAGCTTTATCGTCATTTTAGAGGTGTTCAAAGGCAACAGTTAGCCCCAAAGCACGTACCAGCTCAGGGGCAGAGGTCCAAACTGCAGCCTTCCTCCACCGTAATGCGTAGCCTCATCCTACATCCACTGAAGCCAACAGCAAAATTTTCACCTACGTCAAAGCAGAATATCCAGCCTCTGGCAGCAGGTTTGCTTGGCTTTCTTCTGATCTCCCTGGGTTTACTCACAGGAGGAAGGGGCTAAAATCTTACACGGTCTCAGATGTGTAAGACAAGAAGTGGTGGCAACAGCGCATGGGGAAGGGAAGAGAGTTTGGTAAAGCAGACAGACTGTTGCAGGCTGTTGAATGTGAAATGGCACAGTTTGTATTACAGTCCTTGATTTTTTAGGGATTTTTGGCATTGGTTATTTTATCAGTCGGACAATGAAGTGGGAAGTGGAAAACCACAGAAAACTCAACCTCTCCCCCAGGGCATGTGGGTAGCCAAAAATAGCTGCACGAATTGAATAGTGGGTCTGGGAAGTTTTCCAAAGTTTTCCAGAATCTCCGAGGAATTTTTGGCCCGTATTCTGAGAGAAAAACCGTGTTGGTATCCCTTTCTCTGAGCCCGTTCACTCATACGTGCACAGGTAACGCAGGCACTTGGGACTGAACCCAGCTCCTTCTGAAGTCAATGGCAAAGTGCCTACTGGCTTCAGTGGAGGCAGGGCTCGTCCCTTTGTGAGATGATCGTATTTATATTCAATACCCTGCAACTTAAAGTGAGGATTAGCAGAATTAAACTCTCCTAATTTGTATATCTCAGACTGCCAAACCGCAATTAACTTTTGTGCGTTTGAATTAACAGGGAAAATTATTAAACACCCTTTCCTCATGCAATTATCATTTTACACTTCTGGAAAATTTCTCCTAAATATGAAAAGTAACCCACACCCCTGTGAACCTATCCCTTTTAATATCCTTTAGTTATTAGAGCAGGAAACAATTTTTCACCCCATTGCTTCCATACGCAAGCGACGCTTGCCCAGCACCACTGCCGTGCTGTGCACTCCGCTGATGCGCTTTGCTTTGCACTGGCCTAAGACTGCACAGGCCGCGCAGGTCACTTTTCGCAGGGGGACGGGACTCAAAGCTTTAAATTCACCCAAGAATAACACCGGTGTGCATAGCCCTTGGCAAATATTACAACCAGCTGCTATTTTGTGCTGGTTTTAACCGTGCAATGTACAGGCTCCAAATTCCCCCCTTTCCTTCTCCCGTGCAAAGCTAAAGAGGACACCCCGGTTTTCCCTGAGCGCGGGGCACAGAGCTACAAGTTGGCATGGCAGAATAAAGGCAGTATAAAGCAAGCGAGTTTTCTGCCTTATTTTCTGCTCTTCTTTTCTTGCATGTGCCCGGCCGGACTCTGCCCTTGCACGCACTAGGGCTAGCGAGGGTCCAGTCGGTGCTGAAAGCTTGCGGAGCATCCGTGTTCCCATGGCAGTTTTCCCTGTGCTGTAGCACACCCTCTCCGCTATGTGAAGAATGATGGTCGTTTTTTCTTAAAACTTTAGTTTCCTGGGAAAAGTAGAATCTTAAGCCTGTTTTTTTTTCAATTGGCAATGGGGGCGGAGATACGCAAGAACAGATAGCTTTTGATTTATGTGTCAACCTTTTATAATAAATATGTTTGTAACAACATAATGAAATTGTTGAACAAAGGTTCTTTTCCAGAAGAATAATCTTTAACCGGTGCGAAATGCCTCACTGGGATTTTGTCAGGTTTTAATTTCAGTTGGAATAAATAGCGTGAGACACCAGGCTGGGGAAGATAAAGGTGAATTTCATCTGCTTCCAGCTTATTATAATGGAAATAATAACTACTTTAGCCAAAAACAAGTTTCCAATTAGTTTCTCTAAAATAATATTATCCCCCTTTTTTCTAGATACTGTAGCTCATTTTGGAACCTAATTTTGATAATATATAAACATTTCTAAAATAGCTATTCTCACTGAAAGAATGACAAGTATAGACTTTGGCAGCACATGTTGGGAGCCTGTCTGTACTGAAAAGCAGTCTTTGCTTTTCTTGAACTGAATCTTAAACAATAAAAAGTAGAAAAATAAATTTAAAATCTTCTTTATGATGAAGACATCTTTCCCAAAAGACTGTATTTTAAATGGCTGGATAATGATCGTTAAACAAGACATTCTGAAATTATAAAATACATTTCTTTTGGAAAACAGATAGACTTTTTATTTTAAGAAAGATTAGTGTGCTTATGGGGGGCTTCAAGACACAGGAAAAGTGAAATAGTGCTGGCTCTTAAATGCAGCTGAAATTGGCTGATTTATATATCACATTAAGTTCAGAAACCAACACTAATGTGGTTGGTTAAATGTGGAGATCAAATAATCTCAAGACGAGTTTAATGTGTTTGAAAGGATCCTTTAAAAGGATGTAACAGGACTATATTACTATATTCTGTTCGGTCCCACCCAGCGACCTCTTCTATGACAACTGTCATCTAATATGCCTGTACAGTGTAAAAAAATGGACTTTTACTATTTAGGAAGATGCTTTTTTACACAAGAAGAGAAAGCCAAGCTGTGGTATCCTATGCAATATACTATACACACTGAAATAATGTCCATGCAATGGCACAATTTGTTTCAGGTCTGATCTGGCACTCTCTCCAAGCCCCTCTGGAGCCTCCAGCTGGTAAGTTAGCTGGTCAGACATGTCCCTGCAGAGGCCAAGTCGGTGCTGAGCAAAGCTCCAGGGTTTGCCCTGGATCTTACCTAGTTGCACATTTTCTCCCAAACACCCCATGCCTCAGAGCTGCTGGCTTCTGCACCGCAACTGCGTTTTATTGGAGCAAAGCTCAACACTAAGACAAGTTTTTAAAGGCCCTGAAAAGAAGAACAGTTTGGTCAAAAGCAGCTGTGGGGGTCACCAAGGGCTTTCAGCTGCTTAAAGCCGTGGGGCCTGAGGCACATGCCATAGCATTAGCTATTTATATGAGCGCAGCAGTACTTCGTTAGCTGTTCTGACTAACGCAAAGTCAATGCGGTTGTTTCTGCCCCCTCAGTGGTTGATAATAGCAACGGCACTTACGGTATCACAAGCATGGCTTGAGCTCTGACCTATGTCAAGGAAGCCGAGATGGGTGGCCCTGTGGCTTTATCCATCCCTGCCTAAGCAAAGAAAAAAGGGATAATATTACACAGAATTTCAAAGACTTAGTGCAACAAGACAGCATGAAGTAAAACAGATGTGTTAAACCCCCCACATTTAACTTAAAAACTGTATTTCATAATGTGTAAACCTCTCATCATCACACGTACATGTGTGTGCAGAGCTACGGGGGAACAGATCTACTGGGAGACGCTGATAGTTCCAGTGATGTTTTTCTAATTTTTGACATTTTACAGTGTACTCTAGCTGTAATTAGGGAGCTACATGTAGAGAATAATGGAAAATTATCTCATGATGAAAGACTGGACAAATAGCTGGTATGTATTTTTTATGAATGTGGATCATGTTGGCTGTCATACTGGCTTGGATGTGGGGTCCTTCAATCCAGCATGTTTCTCTTCCAGCAGCCAACATGAAATACCGTGGATGAAAGTGTAAAGATCATGCAGGAAGCAGTTGTAAAATAATTCACCCTTCACACTAGGTCTCAGCCTTCCTTTTTTTTGTGAATTCTTGCTACCCAAGTTTTATACGAGTAAATGATTACAGCAAGTAAACCTCAGGCTTCTGGTGTGACATGGTGTTAACAAGAGACTCTTTCAACTTTTGTGATGATACAAAAAAAGTCTGTCATAAACTGCCACAAAAGAGCTGCTGGTCAACAACCAGGCTGGCGTTTGCCCGTAAAGCCGTTCAAACAATTCTGAAATAAAACATTTGCAAACATCGTGTGCTGTTTGCAGTCATAGATCTCTGAAAAAACCTCACCACCACACAAATTACAATCAATAATTAAACCAGCGCAGGTCGTTTTTTATGAAAAGAGAATAAGAAAACAATAGCAAAGCAGGTTAGAAGTTGGAAGCAGCAGTTGCTCTTTGTATAATATGCAAAGTGTACCAGTTAACCTAAAGCAAAAAACACATTTGCATTTGCTTCATCCTCTGGTGTAAAAGGAAAAGAGATTATCTGTGTGATTTACTGAAGTAAATGAAAATATGGCACTAATTTGGCAAACCTAAGCATGGTAATTTTTGCAATAAAGAAGAAAAGGTGGAGAAGACCATACTTATAGTGCATAAGATTTTGTGAAACCTCCTCTGCCATGCCCAATCATTCATAGTTAAGCCAGATGTTGACCTTATTGGAGCTGTTTTGATTTTTACTACCTGAGTAAATGGACATTATAGGGGAATTATATAATGCAGATAGCAGAAGCTGATGTAAAGTGGTGTTGCAAGGGACATGCAGGAGGACTGTGTAGAGGCTTTTGACACCTGATCAGCTCTTTAATCACAGAACTTCTTCCCTGGAAATACAATGGGACCAAACTCAACAAGAGCAGCAGCATTCCTCAGATGGGACTAGCTCATTGGTGTGGTATGTTGAAATCTCACATTGCCCAGCAGAAAAAGAAGGGGTTTTTTTATAGACCTGTGTATTAGTCAGTGGAAGGTAAAAGGAGTTGAGAGCTAGAATATGAAGTTTATATTCCATGAAAACTGTCCCATGAAACTGTGCATTAAATGGGTTCTTAGAAATGTGCAGCCCAATAAATAAAACTGGTAATTCTATGCATGCGATAAGGCAACGAGTCAGTGATGGTGTGAGAAAATAAAGGAATGACAGGGAGGCTTCACGGGTATGATGAGGGTCTTCCTCACTTTGGGCAGGGAAGGGGACCTGTCATTTTGTCAAGCTTGCAAGTAGAAATCACTGGCTGGAGAACCAGTAAAACTTATGCTTGATGAAATGGAAACTTAAAACCAGCATAAACAGAGCCACTCAAAAATAATGAAATGAAGTTTTAAAAGGCTTTATCGCATTTCAGGTTCAGCGCCAGCAGCTGAATTTACATACTGCAGAAAAGCAGCTGCAGAGGTGGAAACTTAGGAAAATGCTGTTAGAGATGGGAGTGCAGAGCCAAAGTGGTCCCAGGAGAGCGATAGCAAATTCAGAGTTGCTGAATGTTTCAGGATAATCCTTGAGGACTTCAAGCTTCTCTCAGTCTTCTCCATGCAGAAAGAGTTAATAAATATTGTTAGTGCCTGGGGAATTTTTCACAAGGGATCTTTTGGAAGAGTAATCTTCATATTTAGAAGTATTTTCTCATTATGGGTAATAGGATGATGAACTGAGAAATGATCTCAGCCACTTATGATTCTAAAAGCCCCTAGCCTGAATAATCCATGCTGATTTAGAGATAATAGCATCAAAGACATAACTCATTTAGCACAATGTCCATTTACTTACTCTGAAGACTTTTACTCTCCTGCACCTATTTTATAGACACTTATATAAATTTGATAATGATATAAAAAGAATAACGTAATTAAAAAAAAATGACAAGCGTGCAGTGAGAACTACTCTGTCCAGGACTGTACTAGAGACCTACCAAACCTGCTCCTAATGAAGTGCAATACCAATGCTAAAAGAGAGAAAAAATAGAGAGCGCTTCCATTCTGCACTCATTAAAGTAAAACAAACTGGCAGAGGATGGTTTTGTGTGCAAGACACTGCAGCAGCACTTAGAAGATGAGAGTTGCACACTCCCTGTGCCAACGGGAGCGCTTGCTGCTTCACTGCTGGGTTTCTCTTTGGTAAGGAAGCGATGCTAAGCCTTGATTTCACTGCTGCACCTGCTTAGACTCTACACTTTTGGAGACAGAAGTCATCTTTTATCGCATCTCTGTGCAGGGTCGAGAAGAACTGCATCCCTGCTGTGGGCTCTACGTTCTCTTACGACACACGTGCTAGCACACTAGCAGCTGTCCCTAATTGCTCAGGATCACAGCCAACATTTTCCCCATTTTGCTTCCAAGTCCTCATGACTGTAACATCTTATTTTCAGCGAAAGTGTTTTCCCACGCATGGGACAACAAATGTCAGGCTGACCTGAGGAGCGCTCTTTTCCTACATCTCCCTTGGGTTCTCTCCTCTTCAAAAGGTGACGATGAGCTCTTTCAGATGCCAATTAGATCATCATAAATCATCTTTCACTTCTTTTTTCATGTCATAGAGATTGTGCTTCCATGTGTCCCATTGGTTTTAGGCAGTTTTTTTATCTCCTGAGATGATCACTCATAACCTGCGTCATCCTGGATGACTTGGGTTCAGGCATATGGACAATGGAGTCAGCACTTGTGGCATTGCAGTCACAAAGGACGAGTGTTTGACAAGTGTTTGACTTAAGACAGGAGGGATATTAAAAAAGGAGACTGTGATTTATGTCTCTCCGCATTTTCAGGGCAGAGCTGATGATACAGCTGAGCCAATACAATGCTGGTTGCCTCTCAAAAGGGGCAGGCCTCATCCCTTCTCTCCTCCACTTCCAAATACACGCTCCCAGTGGAAATACTAAATTTTAACATCGTGCTTGAAAAATGTTGGTCTCCCCTCTAACTGATTCTTTCAATGTGGATTTTTGGCATATTTCTTTCCTCTAACCAACTCTTTTGTCGTATGAACACAGCCTTACCCTCGCAGATCAGAGGTGAAGAGCAGGCTGGTGGTGCGATATGTGTACGAGCCGCTTTTCATCTCCCCCTCATTTAATACGCTGAGGTATTGCATTCTTCCACTTCATTTTTTCCTGTGCTGTTTCCTCCTGTGCTGAGGCCTTCTGCAGTTACATTCCTGTTTGATTATGTAATAAACCCATGAATTATTAACAGTATATAAAATATTGACAAACTGTTCTCTGAGATAGAAGAGCTTTAAAGTATTGATTATGAATCCAGAGAATTATAATTAGTTTCTGCATAAGAGATAATTAAGTTATTATTGTTTCTCTTTCTTCTAATATGGTGATGGATGGAAGGTATTTATACCAAACTGTATGAAATCTTATTAAAATTAAGGCAATAGGTTTATGAGCACTCAAGATAATGGGAAAATAAAGCGTGATGGGGAAGCATTTGCATTTCCAAAGAGCTCAGCTGGCAATGTCCCTTTGTTGGGGAAAGAAATCGGTTCAGGTTTGCTCTGAGGAAACTCCTGGGCACAGAGACACGATCGACTTCAGCAGAGTGAGAATCTCGTTTCAGTTTGGTTTTGCCAGAAATCAGACCAACACCACTGTGCTTTGTGTACATGTGCACGTTTTGAACCTAGGGGCTGACTTCAGTCAAATTTGGCTGGGGGGGACAGTCTTAGAGATATTTCGTTTCTACAGGTTTTATACAAGCTTGCTGGCAAAACCATTGCAATGTTAGTTTAGCTCTCATCAGGCACCAGAAAATTCATGCCAGGGCTCAATTTCAAGACAGCATGACACTGGTAACTAGTTTTTATGGGCTCTGCTGCTCCAAAGTGATTTGTGCATCCTTAAAGTTAGATGTTTTTGCCATGAGGCTATACCTTATGAAAACTTAATTTTATTCAGTGGAACTTATCATACGGGCAGAGCGTTCCCAGGCAGAACTGCGCAGCAAGGACTCATCCTGCCTGACTTAGTGTGTCTTCCAGCGCTCTACCATGGAGCCCTTGGCTATACTCCCTCCACAGTAAACAGGGAGAAGGGTTTTCTTCTAAGGTATAATTCATCTGAGCAACCTTGGGTATAGACAAATCACTAGGCATTTAAAGTTAGGCAAGGTGAATCCCATCCTCGGAGTGCGGTGTTGCAGCGGAGCTGATATAAATGTCGGGTGCATGGTTGGCCACCGAGAGAAAATACGGTAGAAAGAGAATTCAAGAAGACGACTCCTTCACCCCTGTGCACCAGGGCAGGATCAGCGATGCCAAAAACCTTCCTCATTAGACCGTTTGTTCCTAAGCCGTCAGAGATGGAGGTTCCCCAACCTCCCCTAAATCATGAATTTCATGAGTCATCCTTATGATTACCTTTCCTAACGTATAATCTTCAGCCAGGAACCTGAAGCAAAGAGAAATTAAGGACAAGTTAATTCACAGGGTGAATTACTGCTACAATGTACCTTGTGAGGAAGCACGGAGGATTGTATAACATACCGGGATACCTGCCGCTTCACTTTGGACAACACTTGCGAATTCTGGAACTTTTGTACATTTTCAGTTGCTTTTCATCATTTGAGGTTATGAGCTACTTGGCATTTCTATATCCTTGCATAACACAGTTGGACCGTTCCCATCACTCAAGAAGAGCTGAAGTGACTTCCTTCAAGGCACAGCTTTTTCTCCAGAAAAAGAAAGAAATCTCAGACAGCAAAAGGCGGACAGCGCTGACGCTGGCACGGTGCTGGGTGCAGAGACTGGGACTGGGGCTTGGTTTCGCTGAACGGCCACTTTCCAGTGCCTCTCACCCCACCAGCCCTTCCAGCTCCCTCCAGCAGCTGCCTGACCTTCTCCCCTGCTGGGCTGGAGCTCTGAACTGTGCCCAAATGGCTGCTTTTAACAGCTCCTCATCTCCAAGCCTTTCCCCGTGGCATCTGGTGGGGGGTAAATTGCCTTATTGGACTTCTGTGGTCGGGAAGGAGATGCACAACCAAAGCGATGTCGGTGGCAAAGCCCATAGTATATCCCAACAAACTGTTCAACCACGGTGTCCGTGGACATCCCCTGGCGGAAATTTAATCCAAAGAAATACTGTATTAAAGAAACTGTGAGTAGAAGTGCATAAGGAATACATTTGCAGGACTCAAGGACTGTCTTCAACAACTCAGAAAATTCATGAAGTCTACGAGGGAACATGCTATTAGGATCTCCACCAAGTTTGTAAGAACGGACTCTTAAATCCCACCCTCTGGGCCAAATCCACTCTAAATCTCTGAAAACTACCTGCTAGTGGCAAACAAGCCTCGGATCCAGGCCTTGCTGATGTAAGAGGAGTCTGGGGGAACGGCTGAGCCACGCATGCGCGGAACATCTCCCGTCTTGTGAAACGAAGTTGAAAGTGGAGCTGTCTGTCAGCAAAGCGGAGGCGGCGGTTCTCCGTCAGCCGTTAATAAGCATGTGTGGCTGCTTTCATTATTTAACATCTGTTTGAAAGTACCTCTCTCTTTCGCTTTCGGGCGAAGATATGAGCATCCTCGCAGAGGGCACTGGTCCTGCGCAATCATCGTCTGCCTACAAAACAGTTTAGATTAAAATGTCTCCCCACCCTTGCGAACAATAGGGCACCTAATTGAAAGCCACGCTATGAGTGCTGCTCCATCCCCTCCCTCCCCAGCACTACATCTTCATGCCATCTTTTGTCAGCTCTACATCAGATGCGCCTTTCCTTCTTGCTCTGAATAAAAACAATCCCTGCTTCCCCGCAGCGAACATGAAAACCTCTTCACAGAGCGTGAGCACTAAATGAGAGCCGAGCTCACTCTGTGTACTTTGGAAGGCAGGAATATTTCGAGGGACTAAATTAATCCCTCACATTTTCAAAGTGCGTGGCACAGATTTGAACTTCAGCTTCCACAGCAGTTAAAGCCAGGGAGAGGAGATGGGGTCCCCTGGGTTTAATTCCCAACGAGCCCCGGTGCGACGTGTGGCACAGCTCGGCCCCGCCGTGCCCAGCGCCGCGGGCGGGGGGTGGCAGATGGCCATCCTGCGGGATCCCTCCTCGCGCTATCGCTTTGGGGAAAGCTTTTTTCCCAATCCCCCAACTGGAAACGTCCAAGCTGTTGTGAAAAAGGGTTACAGGAGCAAAAAAAAAAAACCGGCACAATGTGACGTTTTGGGAGTACACACCGCCTCTCACTCCTCCAAAATGTGTCGCGTGGGCAAAGAGTGCAGCTGTGCTGGGTTGCAAATTGTCTCTCGGTGCTCTTGCCTTTGAGCCAGTGGCATTCATGGGCTGAAAGGACCGAAGAGGCAGGATCTGCCATGGCTCTGGGAGAGCGGCGGCCAAGAGAGAGAGATATGACTGCAAAAAGCAGCTGCGTCCCGGCTTTGCCAGGTGGTAGGTGCCCTTGCGGAGGATGGGAGCGAGCTGGAAAGCCACCGATTCAGCGGAGCAGGGCTTGCCAGGCTGCCTCTTACACAGGCGCCGTTTGCAGGCGTGCCAGCCTGGCTCCCCCCCTCCCTGCCACCAGCGGAGCCAGCAGCCCTCGCCCACGTTTCGGTGCCATCTGGGTCTGCGTGCTGACCGATTGTGGTGCCCAGCTCGAACATGCAGCCCCGAGGAGAACCCGTGTTTAGAGTTTCTCCCTGGCTTTGCTTTCTCCGGCAACTTTTTCTTACGTGGTATTCCCTGTCCCTTCTTTCACAGCAGAGAAATGTCAAACCTCTGGCCACGTAATTAGACTGAGAAATTCCAGCTCCCCACTCCCAAACAGGTTGAGGGTAATGAATCCATTGAAAATCAATGCCCTCTATCAGCAGCAAAATTGTTGTTGCAGGAAGAAAGTCAGTCACAGCTGCTGGATTTGATGAGTCCTTCTTTCCTGCCATTCACCTGCGGGGCTCAGCCTCTCACTAAGGGGGAACGGTTTTATCTGAAATGGAGGCGAGAGCACAAAGTGACGGTTCAGAGAAAGTTACCTTGAAAAAGAGAGGGAGAACCTTCTTCTCCAAAGTCAAAGAGGGAGTTTTTGATTTGATGCAGACTTCTCCCTGGGCTGTCGCAACAAGCTGCTTCTGGTCGAGGTTGTCCTCGCAGAGCGCAGTGTCTCTCGGTAGCAAAAAGGCAGGGAGATGCGCTGCTTCAGAACAGCCGTTATTGAAGGCAACAAGTAACTACACATCTTGCTGCATTTTTCCCAGTTTGGATACAAGTACCGTATCTTCTGTGTCTAAAGGCAGAGGACACACTTACACAGAAAACTTGGCATCCCACAATGCTGCATGACACACTTTGCATCATTATTAAGCCCCTCAGCTCTCATACTAATCGCAGTTGTCTGTCTGGTGTTAATGATGAAGATGGGATCAGCAAACATAAACATCAGTAGTATTTTCGGAAGACTACAATGTGCATGTGGGGGGGTACACGTACTCTAATTTCAGAATTGAAATTCCAGCGTGTCACTTGCCCCTTGGACCAGAAAAAAAAATGTCCCTATTGTGGAGGAGGTGGACTTTGCTACATTGGTATAAACAAGGTTTTGGGCACGCTTCTTTCAGACACTTTATGGAAATTAATTTCTTCCTATCTTCCCCTTCCTTCTCGAAGATACACAGATGCATTTCTCTTGATGTCATAAAGCCAAAGCTCAGTTAATCATTGTGCCTAACATATTATGCATTTTTGATGGGCTGATTTTTATTAGATTACTCACCTTGTAGACCTTCACCATGTCTAAATTCTTAAAAAATCCTGCCTGTACTTTTCCTTAAAGCAGGATTCAACAGCAACAGTTGCCACCTGCTTTTTACCGCACGGTCTTTTTCCTCCCTTCTTTTCAAATGCTTGACACAACTGGGCAGAGTCAACTTTCCATTTTCTCCATGTGTGACATTGCTCAGTGGCAGCTGCTAAAAGAAAAGCCCCATCATAATCAGTGTGTTTTGCCTGTAGCATAAGGCATTTCAGAAACATTGAAAAGCTGAAAGAAAATAGAAGATAAGTTGGAAATCATGAGCTGAAATGTGCACTTCCATTTTACAGATTAAATTAGAAAAATACATTATCGTGAATTTAAAACAGTATCATCAGCCAGCTTGACAGCTCATCTGGGCTCACGCTGGGCTGTTATTGAGGGAACTTGGGCTAGCGTCCAGCCTTAGGATCCTCATATCTCTGATATTCAAAGGCTGGATCCAGCTCTGGGGCGGTGCTGCTCAGTGGGGAGCAGAAGAGGTTTCTGCTGGAGCAACCTGCAGAGCGCAGCACTTAGTAAACTTGGT
This sequence comes from Fulmarus glacialis, assembly GCF_000690835.1. Taxonomy (NCBI): domain Eukaryota; kingdom Metazoa; phylum Chordata; class Aves; order Procellariiformes; family Procellariidae; genus Fulmarus; species Fulmarus glacialis. The sequence goes on along the minus strand of NW_009206807.1, from coordinate 15,756 downwards.
GACAGGCCAGCATTGCCATGTTAAAGTGCTGCTGACCCATCAAGAGCGAGGAGGAAAAGGAACATAATGGTGAAAAATTTGCACAGCTGGAATAACTTACATCAAATAAAACAGGCCCATGGAGAATATAACAGGTGTAAACGAACAACCATTTTCTGGTCATCAGGAGCACTTCAGTCCCATTGCAGAAGGTGACACAGCTGTAGTTTCATGGTTTGAGATGACATTCAGCCAATCCCTAAGTAACAGCATACAGGAAGAAAACTGGAGGGTATCTTAGATATCTCAGTCCATGTATCCTCAGAACTAAACCAGGGATCAAACCCAAGACTCCCTGGGGAACACACACACCCCTGCAGCGGGTTTGGACCTCTCTGATCTGTGGCTCCTAGCTTTGCTCTTTCGGTGGCCCCATGGAAGGCAGGGACTCTCAAAACAGCTTTGCAGAAAAGATAAAAAAAATTGGGGAACTTTCTGTGTTCCCTCCTGCTAGTAGTAAACATGAGGAGTGAATCTGTTTCTTGTGGTCACTGTAGGCTATTCCACTGCCCATGCTAGAGCAGGAATTCCTCCATGGATTATCTTTTCTATGTTTTCCCCCTTTTGACCATTTTCTCCATGTAGACAATAGGATAGGTGAATTGACTGCTGTATAATACCAAGCTCAAGCCCTCTTTTTGGTGAAAGCAGGAGAAAACAGAAGCAGAACATCTCTTTTATGAGCTGGATTAGGGACATGTCTTCATTTCATCATCTCTAAAATGTGGAAAAGAGCCTGGCCTTGACTGATAGGGCCTCTCATTTATGCCTGGCTGTTTTACTGGACCTTTCAAGATTCCCAGTGTTCATGTGGAGAGCTAAAGTCCTCAGGAAAAGTTCACTTATACATTGATGAAACAATGAAGCTGCAAGGCTGTGCAAAGAAGGAAGATAGCACCTTCAAAGGCAGTTGAAGCACCAGATTGAGAGGTTAGAAACACAATTAATTTACCATGGCTCAATAGGTTGCTGCTGTGCACCAGCAGAAAGACCTGGGCCAACCATAGTCTTTGGCTACTATATGTGTAAGGTAAAATATGTAAACATAAACCTCTTCATTTCTCGGAGTCTTTTCCTCCAAGTAGAGAATTAGTGCATGCAGGTTATGAAAATAACTTCTAGAAGTTGAGCCAGACCAAAGAAGTGTTACCCAGGGAAGAGGCTGCTTTACAGCCTTCTTGGAATGAGACAGATGCCGTTCAAGATGGTTTAACGCAGAGAAAAAAAGAGAGGAGATGTCAGCAGGCTGTGCATATAGAATAGGGTTAGTTGTCTTGAGAAAAATTAAAAATAGGTGGCTTATTGTGCCAAATTTTCCTGGCTTCTATCATAAATGGTCTCAATATCTAGCTAGGAAACCACTGGGAAGATACACACACCAGAGGAGCAAAGCAGCACAAAATGTACAAACGGGATCACTGAGTGAAGGCCACATTGAAGATCTGAACCTCTGACTACTGGTGGGGACCAGAGCCTGGTCAGAGAACAGCCAGGGCTCAGACTTTATTTCTTTCTTCAAACATAACTGAAGGAAATCCTTTCTCCTTTAGTAGTACGACTTTCAGCATTGGCTCCATGGTACAAAACCATGAGAGAGATGTTGTTCCCGTCCCAGCAGGACTGCAGGGGTGGTGGTACCCGGGGCCAGCATTCCTGGGGACCGTGACATGTCACAGGAGGAGCTTGTTATCTGCAAGTCACACATTGCTGAAACAGGTATCAATGCTGAAGTGAGGTGTCTGCATGCAGGATGTGGGCTTGGATACCAGCTCCTGGATAATAAATTGAGGTTCAGCTCTCATAGAAGAAGCAAGTGAGAATGTGAGATTCACGTGTCCTGTGAAGAAAGAGATGCTTCTGCCTGAATGGCAATCTGCGGTGCTATAAGGTCATTGCCATAGCGAGACAGGGAAACGCATTCCTACAGACTTACCCTTTGAGAGTTCATTCTATTTTTATTTTTATTGAGCCCACCAAAACCAGCATCAAGGCTTTCTATGATGACACTTGCAAAAGAAGTTGTGATGCCATACTAGCACAAACAGCTGAATTTTGGCTTTTCACAACCACCAGGAAAAGTCACTGAGGGTCTTTCCTCATCAAGAAAAACCATGGAAAGTCCAGAGAACATTCAATCAGTAGCAAGACCCACAGAAAGAAATCCCTAGGAGAAGACTCTGAGCTTGCCAGTCTTTCAGTCGAGCGCCTGTGTTGACTGGCTCCATCACTAAACGTGACGACAGACTGCTGGGGATCGTGAGTTTACATCTGGAAAATATCACCGATTCTTGCCCATTTGCACTCTGTCTGGGACACACTCTTTTGGGCACAGTTAGCATCAAGATGATGGGGGAGGTGGAGCTTAGATGAACTTTCCTGCTCTGTCAGAGTAAAGACACAGTTTGCATTAATATGTGCTGATCTCTGCATGTCTCCATTATATGGTTGTATACATGTGTAATTATTTCCTGTATAAATGAATGAAGGGACATTTATTTCAGAATTGCATATTGCTTGCCATGAAGACGAACTCAGCTGGAACCACCCACAGAACCCAGAAATGAAATGTTTTCTCCTGTCAGCTGTTTCCTAAGTAAAACCAGAACAACGTCTTTGGACTTGCTGATCCGAGTTGGGGGTCGGTCATTCAAAAGAGAGAAGATTAAAGCAAGGGATTGGCTATAGGCTCTGATTTCACTAATTCTATTCCTCTAGAAGAAGGAAGCCGGTCCCTGTGGTCCTCTCCGATGGGCTGCCGAGCAAGACAGCACGGGGAGAGTGAGCAGAGCTGGCACCAGCTCTGTACTATATGCACCAAGAGTACGGCACGGTCCTTCTTGCAAGGAGCTCACACAGACTAATTACAGCTTTCATCTGATTGATTTTTTCTTTGTCCATATCATATTTTTCCAGTAGTGCTTTTAATATTATAAAGCCTCCTGGCTCTTTGACTTTCCCATTTCAGCTGCATCCTGGGCTCCATTCAAAATTATGATACAATCCCCAAACCTTGAATGTGAGCCAGGCACTCTCCCAAACTGGCAGGCTGCATGGGAAGCAATGAACATATTTTTCACAGTTATGCATCTTGCATCTGACTCAGGTTGTTGTTATTATGCAGTAACTGTTTCAGTCTGAACATTAAAGAAAAGAAAAAATGTTCAGGTCCTAAGGGGGGAATAAAATCCACTAATCCAACATCAGCTTTATTTGCATGTTGACTACCAACCAGTGTTGAGAACGGCGGGACTCCCAGAGCTTCAAACAAGATTAGAGAGTAGGAAATAGGACGTTTATTTCAACTCAGATTCTTATTTAAGTCCTCATTCTAGCTGCACAGCTAGGTATTTGGACATCTGGTGAAAACTCTTTGCCATACACAAACTCTGAAAATGTTGTTAATCTTAAAATCAATATTGCATTTAGGAAATTGCTCACCTACCTGTATGTTTGTGACTGCTAATTCATCCATATGCCATCTCATGAGTCACTAACTACGTGGGAAAAGGCATTACTTTCTCTTTATCACTCTTGGACAACTTATACCACCCCTATATTCATTAATGTGTACAATTCATTATTACTATTTACTCATATCAACTGAAAGATTTAAAAAAAGTTGTGTAAGTGATTTCCATAACTGGGACCCAAGTGCTGGTTAAAAAGTACTTGAACACACCTAACGTTATAGGAGGGTTATATGCTGGGCATCGACAGGTCGCAGTGTAGTCCCTCTGACCTCAAAAGACCAGTTGTCCCACCTGTAATCGATGCTCTGAATCTCATACTGTTAAAATACTGACCTGAATCTTGCTTTGCTTAAGAATCGGAAGGCTTGAAATAGAGACTGTAGAAGTCAAACAATGGGGCGGTCGCTGTAATTTCCTAAAGCTGCTGTATTTGATTTGCCTTTAACTCAGTTAAGTATCTTGGCAAACCTTTAATTTGAAATCTGTAGAGGCTGAGCATCCCACCCTGCTAGGCCTATCAACAGATGGAGGAATTACTAGAGGCAAAATGTATATCTTTATGCTACTTTTTTTTCCCCCCATCATTATACTAATTATGCATTGAAATTATTAGTAACCTCGGAGACTGACAGATTTATTTGCGCGGAGGGTGCCCCTGGAAAAGTGTGGGACTAACAGACAGAGGCGGTAGGAGTTTTCCCAGCATGCGCTGCTTTTGTTGTGGGAAACTTAAAAGCTGATGGTAAACAAGGAAATCAGGTTTGCATCCCAAAGAGCAAAGAGTCTGGAAAATATGAAGGTGTTTGGATTGCAAATAAGCAGTTGTGCACGCAGTGTGAGATGCGCCCTGAGTTTTCCCCTGTCTCTTGAGTTCACGTGACAGCAGTCAGCCCCACGTGCTGGGTGGGGAGGACTAGGCGTGGAATTTGCAGGGATGTCACGCACAGTCCATGCCCTTTCCGGAGGAGATGAAGCCTGTCGTTATCCTCGTGATGGTCTGGCACTGAGCCCTCCAAGCCTGTCGTTATCCTCGTGATGGTCTGGCACTGAGCCCTCCAAGCCTGGACCACTGTGGCAGCCCTTCTCCTTCACACTATTTGCACTTAGTTCTTAAAGGAGATCGTGAATACACCAAGTTCAATTCAAGGTCTGGCAAAGACAAAGGAAAAAAACTCTTAAATTCAGTCTGCTTGCCTCCAGTGTGCATATACTGCCCAAATGAACTGGAAGGAACTTAAATAAAGAAGTCCATGCATTTTCTCTTTACTTAGCTTGCTAACGTTTTCTTCATTAATCATTAATCTTGGAGCTAACTAAGTTACTATGGGAGTGAGCTAGTATTATTTAGTTCCCCTCAAAATAAACCTGTTGCCCACACATTGCTGGAGTATCCAGTGATGGCACTAGCTGAGGTTCTCTCCTGCACCTTCAGGTAAGCTGTCAGGGTTGCAGACCCCTTACATCCCACAGCAAACTTCCCTGGCTTCCCTCTCACGTGGCGCATTTCATCCATCCTCCCCAAAAGGACAATTCTCTTTACAAGCAAAGCTCTTTAACGGGAGGCACATCCCAGAGAACTATTTGCTCCTGTTGCCCTCTGTGCTGATACTGTTTTATTTTTTAAAAAAATTTCCAAAATAGTCTGTGGACTGAAAAAAAAATACAAGTGCAGGTGAACCTTCATATACAACATAGATGTGAAATGAAATTCAATCATGCAGAAAGCACCAACGACTTATAGATGAATGGGATGGGAAGTACATTTTGTCTAATCCCAAGGCATTTTAAAATAACTATTTGGCATCTTCTCACCTGAAATGTATCATCTTATTGATTTTGAGCTGACTTTTGCAGATTGACTCCATCTGCCTATTTGGCTGTCATGCTTTGGAGTCCTCAACTGCCCAGGAAATGGTGCCTCTGCCATTCTCAAAGATGTTTTTAGTGTAACTGGTTTAAGGTGAACTAGAACAATAGCCTGGAATGGGAACAGCTGAATAATAACGCCAGCCAGCTGGGAATAATGAGTGCACAGCTACAGCTGAGCTCTTCTGCTATGGGATGGAAAATCTGGGTCTTTTTAAGGATTAACCAGCTACACAACCAGGAGAAAATATTTTCAATTGGAACAGGATTTTGTCAATTTTCACTGTGCAACATGGTCAAACACGAAAGAAATGTCAGGTCACTTATTACGACGATTTATCTGCCAGCTAAATTGTTTCTCCTCAGGCCTTCTGGCAACAATCAAGACTTCCTAAGGTATCTTTCAGACTGCCCCCACATTTTCTTCTATCAAGTATATAATTATTTGCAATAAAGAACAAACCCCATCAGGGCAAAACACCAAGGCAGAAAAAGAAAAAAAAAAAAAAAGAAGTAAAACTCTGCAGATATGCGAGTAAAATGAGAGCATCTCTCACTTTCAGGACCAGAATTGCATTTCAGGCTTGGTTCACTGAATCATGAACTTGGGCTGAAAGGATTCCTTGTCTGTGCACTTAGCGAGTCTGTTCGAGTGTGCGTGGGAGAGGGAAGGCTGGCTGCGTGATTTCCCTGTGCGAGTTTATGTTTAATATAATCTTTGGTCATGACAAATTTATGCAGAGTGAGAACATTTCAAAGATAGCAAACTCGAACGCTATCCAAACACCTCGCTGTTCAACAAACACCATGGACAGAGTCCAAATATATCTTGGAGAAACATAGAAGTTTAAGCATCACAGACACCTGAGCTTGTACGACGGGTCCCTGGTTCCCTTGCACCGGCGTGGGAAGCTTCTGTGACTGCTTGGAGTATCCAAGTACGTGGTTGAAGAGCAGGATGCAAAAGCTCATGCTCCTTCCAGCACCCCCCCTTTGCTGAGGCACTTACTGAAGTACCTGCGTCCCTGAGGGAAAGCACTCTCAGCAAAAGGCCAGATTTCATTTTCAGTCTGAAAGGTGCAAATTGAGCCCAAGTACGTGCTGATCTGGAAATATCCAGAGCAGGATTTAACCCTCATAAAGCTAGGTTAGAGCAAGGTCTCTACCAAATTTGGTGTATCTGGGATTAGAATTGATATTCCAGCCTTATTGGTCAAATATGCAAGGGGTTCAGGTTTGTGACTCCAATATGCTGCAAATGCTTGGGCATAAAGACACAAGAAATGGCAGTTCAGATTTGCAAAGGTGCTGACAAACCCCTGACTGTTTTTTAAGATTTTTTTTTCTAATTAGGCACAAAAACATCCAAAGATCTTTACAATTTTTCCTCCACTCTGTAAACATTTTCTGAATTTCCAGGGGGGCGTTACAAACCGCAGGTACGTGGGCTGGAAGGAGGACACTTCTCAGCATGGCTGATTGGAGGGGTTTCAAAGCTGAATGAAGGACTCAACATCCAGCTACTATGGTTTGGGGTGGTTTTAGTTATTTCTTCTACTCTTATTCTAGAAGTCATTATACCGGTGGAAATTCACATCTCCCCATTGATAGGGTGTAATATCATAAGTCTCAAATTGATGTAGTGGGTATAGTTCGTTAAGGTTTGTTGTTTAAAAGTTAGGTAACTAACAGGTGTTGTGTTTGTAGGTATGTAGATAAATTGTGTGTCTTGGAAGTATGGTTAGACTCCAGTGAGCAGCGACCACGGAAACGGAACCACCTTATAAGGAAGGAAAGGAACAGTGAAGAGACATGAGGTTCTTTGGTTCGAATGATGTAGATGGGTTAGGAATGCTTCATGAATAGATAGGCCGGACATTCAATAGATAAAAGAGCCTTGAAACTTTGTACTTTACATTAATTAGATAGAGAAGCTAACCTTGTAGGGTTGATAGGGAAGGTAGGCTGGAATAAGCTAGCCTGTTACAAGTGAAAAACACGTAAACCAAGCCAAGGGACAAACGGAGCATGCGTGAAGACTGAGTTCAACCAGAGGGCACCGTGATGAAGACTATCGACGACCACCGGAGGACCCTGAAAGACCTCCAAAGAGCACAAGGGCACATGCGTCGGGGACATTTGCATATGTTAATGAATTCCAGGAAATAACATGAATATTTAGATTATTTCTCAGAAATGTAATGACTACGTATACTCTAATTGCATTTAACCCCTATGGTTATGTGATTTGGCACGCACGCTAGGTGGAGTGATCCCCTGTGCGTCCAGTGCTGCAATAAAGAATACCTGCTTTCTAAAACTCTAAATTGAGTCTTAGAGAATTTTTCGGAGACTTCTTCGCTTCACCATCCAGCACAAGGATGCCTTCCCCGTGCTGCTGTGCTACTGCACTCATCTATTCCTGTGGCGCGGGCTCGGGATCCGCACGCAGGGTGCGGATGGAGCCCCTTGCTCTGAGCACAGACCTGTCAGCCCTCAGCCACCCTCCTGCTCAACGGCTTGATGGGTAGAGGGGAAAGATGGCTTCAGCAGCTTGTTAGGACAGATCGGGGCTTGGGGTGACTGTGCGGGTAGACTGATTTTGGCTGACCTGGCCATTCCCTCTCATCTGTAAGCTCCCAGCAAATACCTTCACAGTAGAGGACAATGCAGAAATGATTCTAGCACCTGGTGAAACGAAGCGGGTGACTCCGAGAGCTTCAGCGTCAAAATCTCAAGCACAGATTCCCCCATTCTAGCTCGCCCGATACTTCCTTTCATCTCTGTTGGAGACGATCCAGTGCTGCCCAGCAGCTCCTGTAGCTCAGCAAAACGAGCAGAACGGCATGCCAGTAATTCTGACATAACAAGAATGACACATTAATCTCACAGCTGGGCATAACTAGCAATGGCCAAAACGCTGCGCAGACAGAAATCAAAGGAGCGTTGTGCCGTTTATAGGGCACGCTGTTCAAGGGAAGGCAGGGTACCAGTCCCCCAAGGGTGACCGGTGGTTTTGAACACAACGTGGTTCATGTGATGCAGAGATAAAAAACGGAGCATTTCTTTAGTCTAAATTATAGCTTTGGTTTTTGAAAATTAATCACAGCAGGTTAGAGGGCCCAACACATTTTTAGAAAGATACAAAAACATGGTAATCTTTCTAAAAAAAAAAAGAAAATAGCCAGCATTACGTCTAACGTGGAACAACAGGGGCTCTGCTAAGCAGGCGTCACTTCACCTTAAGTCTTAAGCTAATTTCCCCGTACCATCAGGAGACAGCTCTCCTGTCAATCACATCTGGGTGGATGACAGCTTATGGCTTAACTGCTCCTATCTTGTATCATTTAACCAGATAGTATCTGTTTTGACATTCATGACTGAGATACTTGGCTTGTAACTGGGAATGAGTACAACAGAGCAGAACAGAGTGATTGCCTTTCCCAAGGATGGTTGTTAGGGTGACGTGGCACTCTGGTGCTCAAGTCACTGCACGATAGAAACCCTCCTAGTAATGCTGCAGAATAGGGCGAGCGAAGACTCGTGCGTGATTGTAAACTCCTTGGAAAAAAGGGACATGCCCTGGAGGTACACAAGCAAGGTAACGCTGACCGGGTGCCAGTGGCCTCATCCATACTCGTGCGTTGGGCTCTGCATCAGCAGGGTCCAGAAATTTGCACGGCCCTTGCACAGAGCCGGGGAACACGTGGCTGCTGTGGGGCGGGCAGGGTGCCCCGCTGCGGAGATAAAGCTCTAAGCATCAGCACACCGTGGGCCTGAGCTGCATTCTCTGCTTGAACAGTGTGTTATTTGGTTTTGTTTTATAATATTTAGGCGAATTTCCGGAGGATGAAAGTATGTTATCTCCTGCCTTGGTTGTTATTTGACCTCCTCCATTTGCTTAATGGAGGGTAGCATGCAGACACCATGATGAAATCTGCTGCGGTGGTTTCTGCTTTCATCTGAAGAGGAAAAGTGGCTGGTGTCCGAACAGGGTGAGCCGACGCTGCCCTATTTCACACCGACCAGACCTCCGGATTTTTCCATAATTCAAATAAACCAACACAAAAACTGATGCTGAATATTTGATTATCACTTAGATCAGAACCAAGATGGAGAAAGAAAGGATTTTACACTTGCATGTCAGAACACCACTATTATTCTTCCTGAATATGTATGATACAAGAAAACTGATAAAGCTATTGACGGCACAAACCAGGAAGAATTATGAGACCAGAGGAGGAGATTGAGTTCCTCGAGCTGTTTGATGTAACCATTACTGTCAGGTGAGCATCCTAATTAATGCAGGTGTCTCATTCTAATTGCATGGATCAGGCCACTTCGTCTTTTCAATAATCTATAGAGCTGTTCCTGGCATTAATCTTATTAATGGAACTATTACCCTGCTTACAAATTAATTTCCAGCATGAGATTATCTACTGGATGTGCTTGCGTGCAGAGGGATTTCTTTCCTCAGAACTGTGAGAATGGGAATCCCCCACGAAGTTCTCCAGATTTGAAGATTTACACTTTCAAAGTTGACCCTTGATGTTGAGGCTTTGAATGTAGATTTTGAATGTCCAGATGCAGGAATTGTAGTCTCTCATTTCTGCTCTTTACAACAGTGCTGCTGCTTGCATCACACAGCGTGTTGTATTGGGAACAATCCTGTTGATTACAGTGTGATTATTTCAGATTAAATGAAATAGTGCTGCTTGGTGGAAAGGTTTTGTAGCCTGGTAGCTCTGGGACGGGGAGAACAGCCTGTGGGACCAGTTCATTGAAGCCAAATCAGAGTTTTGGTTTTTAGTCCAAGAAAAGGAAGTCCAAATGGGAGCAAAAAGTTACTCTACCCCAATTTAGTCACCTCCATAGACAGGCTGCTCTGTAGGTCTCCATGAAGTCCCCAGTTGTCAAAATTGTTGCCCTTGGTGAAGTTTCCCCCCTTCGCAAAAGGAGACTCTTCCAGTGTAAGTTGTAAGTGACTCTACGAAGGTGCCAGGAAGCAGAAGGAGAAGCAGCTCTGGAGTTGAATGTCGCGGCCAGGAAGAAAAGGACACATGAAAATGAAACGAAGAATATGAAGGAAAACTCAGTAAATGATTGATGATGCCTCCTTAGCATGTTTCGATGCATGCACCCAGTTAATCTTATTTTAAAAAACAAGCAAAAAAGGAGTAAATTGAGTTCTAGTACGCATTTCTTGTTGAAAGAGAAAAAAACCCCTGCAGCTGTCATGTACATTCCTGTATTTTTGCAAGTATGTGTTAAGTAGGCCATATCTTTTTTCAGGATTTATTAAAATTGTTCCATATGAATGTCATAATGGGAGAAATTATTTTTCTGGAGGTGATTACACTTCAGATGCTGGTTTTCTCTCCAGATACATGTGTGTCTTGCACACTTGGTGGCACCCTGTTCCCGCAGGAGTCAAGCAGCCCAGACAACTGCAAGGTTCTCACCTGGGTCTCCCCATTGCCTGGAAATAAAGACTGCAATGGGCTCTCCTCCACGTAACTTGGGGGGTTAAGTTTAAGAAGCCCCTTTTCTTATAGATTCTGTACTCACAAGCAAGATGAGTAACAAAGCAGGCATTAGGATGTAAACTCACTCAGAGGCATGCTTACAGCTTAGCCCGGCTGACAGCAGTGGTCTTGGCTGGGATGCGCTAGGGCACACAGTTACAGTGCTGTCACAAGCTGAGTATTCACCCCTAAACAAAACAGTAATCCATCCTTCCCTCTCTGGATTTAATCTGCCCAGTGAATGGGAGGCCCCTCTCACCCAGGGAGAGACAAATAAAGTCGTATAACCCAACAGTGAAAAGAAAATCCCCTCTCGGAAAACGCCATTTCCAGAGTGCTAGACCTTAATATAGGCAGTTGTATTTTTTTCTGCCTCACACTGATGGAGCATGAAAGTTAAACACCTAATCATTTAGGTTTCTATTAGAAACACAAGCAAAAATGGAAGTGACAATAATATAATAGTACTATGTTTCAGCTACTGTTGCCACCAATGTCTGAAGCTTGGAGCTGTCAGGAAGTCTAATAAAACGAAATTGAAGTGACAAAAAGAAACAATTCCTTGTTTAAAGCTTTAATTTCTGCACACCTCCTTGGCTGTAGCTGCTGTATGTCAAAAGGAGTGGAGGTGGGAAATACACCATCCCAGCTGTGCTGAGACTCTTGCGCTTGGGGCAGCTCATGCCTCTACTTGACCAAAAGATGTTGAGGAGGGTTGCCGTACAACCCTCAGAGCAAACCCGTATGTCTCCATGCCACGAAGCGGAGGTGGACACAACCTGAGTAAGTGAAGGCACTTAATTTCAGCCTGAAAGTCACTGCGCGTTTAAGACATGTATTGATTTCTGTACTGTGCTAGTACTTTATGAGTGATTTCTTATGTAAGTGTCAGGTAAGAGACATGAATGGAGACCTAATTAAAGTGTATACAAAGTACACGCAGTAAATCTCTTTGGCAGTGTCAGCCTGCTTTAGAGCAGCCCAGGAGAGCAAACAAGATGGCATAATGAAAGATAAAGAAATACTAATAGTCTCCGATGCTCCCAGAACAACAGCTTAGCTTGTGAGACACTAATGTGAAGCAGCTGGGGATACCGAAGGAGAGAAAGTGCTATTCCTGGGACGTGTTCCACAGCCCCACAAAACAATGGGAATTTTGCTCTTAACTTAAATAACAGCCCTGTGTTTCTCCCCTGTGTCGTAGCCATTATTCCATCACTGTTTTAAATTAATGCAGTCTCTCCATCTGCGATCCATCCCAGTAGATTTTTATACCCGCAAGAACATCACAGAGACAAAGAGAGCGCAGAAAATACTAGGGAAGTGAAAAAATAATTATTATTTTAGTATTAGAGATCCGTCAGTATTAGGACAATGAGCTATTGTTTGTTTTACGACAGTCCCCAGCAAAGCTGGTGCTGCCGTCCTTTGAGGAGGAGCGGATCCTGCTCACAGTGAGCTGGGGGAGATACCAGGATCCTCACATTCAGCGTTTGGATGGGTTGAAAGGCTCACGGCTACAATGAATTAACAGCTTTATGGCAACATTTTCAAAAGCAAAATGATTTTGGATGTGTCTGTCAGGATGGATGAAAACAGATGCAAGTTTTCTCTGCCTTCAGTCCCGGCTAGTTGGAAATTCTGGTGTGGAAGTTATACGCAGCTGCTTTCTGCTTTTGGGTAATACCACAGCCAATGTAATAAATACCAGTGGAAATAAATACCACGGTATATTGGCTTGGGCATAGCACTGCACTAACTTATCTCTACAGCTTTTTGGACTGGAGCCGGCTTGTGTTTCTCCACAAAGGAGCTAAGGCCCAGGCCAAAGTATTAAACACCTGACTCCCCCAAATGACTATCCATGGCAGAATTACAGCAGGTTTGGGGTTGCTGTTTTCCTTAGCTTCTCCTGAAGATGGGATTCGGGACTTTTTCAAAATGGTACCACTTCTCTCTTATAAAAGACTGGTCCAGAATCTGCACCGTATTCCCTCTAAACTCCCGCAGTGGTCCTTGCACAAGGAGAAAGCTATTCCCAACCTCTTATCCTGGCTGTGTGGCCTGGGACCTGTTTAAATTTTACTCATACATCCTCCTAATTAAGTCTGCATTGGGGTGAAAGTCTTCTCTTTTAACCTCTGTGTTTCCTTACATTGTGCCTGTGCCCCTCCTGGATAATGTGATGGAGCGGTGCACGCTAAGAAAATCTGCTAATTTGTAAAGCCAGTCATTAATAAGAAGCAAGATGGCTTTACCACAGGGATGCCAGCATTACTTGGCTGACAATGTCCCTTACGATCCTGGAGAGATTTTAATGGATTGAACAGGTTGATGTTGTCATTTTCAATTTGCCGAACCATCTGACAGTGTTCCCAACAATTAGCACGTACAAAATATGGAAATATATTACCTTTTACATTAAAAAAAGAATATGGGAAGCTGCCTGGTCTCTGGCGTTGTATAACAACTTGTTATTCTGAAGCGCTTGCTTTGACTTTAAATAGATTTCAGTACAGCAGAGTCACCCTAACCTTGGGATAAATTTAGCTGTCGCCTGAGTCAGTAGAGGGGTTTGGGATCATTAAAAGCTGATCAGGAATTAGCACGTGCCTCCTGCGACTGGGGCTGTGAGATGTGGCGGTTGCCCTCCTGCAGCCCAGTGGTGGGAGCGCTGGCAGACGCGAGGAGATGGGGGGCATGAGGGGATCGCTGCCGAGACCCCCGTGCACAGTGCCCATCGCTTCACCTCCTCCACCTCTGCGACTCCCACCCCAAAGCACGGGAGGGAGCAAAGTGACTCACCCAAGGTCACGCAGAGGGACTGACCCAAACGCCGGTCACCTTGTCCCCAGGCTCCTGCAGTGTAGCTGAGAGAGAAGAGGAAAATGAGGACAAATTAACACTCATGAATCAGGAGGTGCTGCAAGAGAGGTCACTCACCCTGGCTTACTGGGATGAAAAGGTTGCTTTTGTTTCTGGAGTGGACATGAGACCATGAAATGCAGCTGTCAGCTAAGGAGAGACTGAAAGGAACATCTAATGTCAAAAACCTAAGGCAGCAGACATATATTTTTTAATGCAATGGCAGCTGCAGTCATTTTAGACCCTCCACATCTTATATTAAAAAGAAATATATCTTCTGGCTTCTGACAGTGGGGCTGTTGCTTGCTCTGCCTGTGACATGGGGTGACCTTCTCTGAGAGCAGGGTGGCTTGAGGAGGCAGCTGAGCTCTCTGAGAAGCCGAGGGTTTCACAGTGAATTTCTAGTGCAAAGGGGCAGGAGGATCCACTTGGGAGAGGCAGGGTTCAGCCCCAGGTTTTTCCTTCCCGACCCTCAGCGAGCATCTCGCACAGCCATGTGTTGTGGGATGCACCTGTGATTTTGGGAACATCCTCTCCTTCCACCCTGCTTTTTTCTTTGCCATACCAGCTGAGGAGGAGGAGGAGGAGGGATTTGAGGAGCAACAGGAGACTCATTCAGAGTGCATGTGGTTTTTGTGGGAACTACAGACCGAAATCTTCCTTAAAATAAAGCAGCCAGGCTGGGCTCAGTGACGTGTCCCCACTTAGGACGAGGGCAGGAGTAAGACCTTATCTCGCAAACCCCTGTCAGCAGGGAAGTGACCCCTGTTTTTCACCGTATAGCAACAGATGATGAATAATGGCTCAGATTTTGCTACCTGTGGTAAGGCAGGTCCTGTAACCCGTGAGGTCGAAGCTGTGCTTGGCAGGCTGCATCCATCTTGGTGCTGAGAGCAATACTCAGAAACTACCAGCCAAATACCTCTCCCCTGGCTATGCATAGCCAGCCTGGCTTGCAACCAGGAGAGGGGGGCAGAAAGGGCAGAGGGGAGCCCCAAAACTGGTACCTGACCTCCACAGGAGGATTCAGAGGTGCTCTGGTGGCTGCAGCTTTCCATGCTTCAGATTTATGTATTTTTAACCTCCGGGGACTCCTCCAGGACTTTGGAGCAACCACCCATTGCTCGTAGGAAAAGCCAGGCGTAGCCAGAAGGGCTGTGTTGCGGCAGCCAAACATTTGAGCCTTCGAGCATCAGCCCCGTGTGCGTGTAGGAAATAAAAGTCTCCTCCTCAAGCATCCAAACCCCAAGCCAGAAGTGTAGGAAGCTTTTTGTTTCTTTGCAGGTTTTCATGCTGCTTTTCCTAGAGACAGTTTTGAGAAAGACTGTCAGAATATCTTCAACAAATTACTAAAGAAACACACTGGGAACTGTGAAAGCTCAGATTTGAATATAAATATGAACTGACAAGCTGCTTCATGTGGTATCATTAAACTTCACAGTTAGACTTTTTTTGAAAACCAAATTATCATGTAAAAGTATGCCTGTAATGTTAAACTTGAGATGAAAACTGCTTATTTTTGTGTTTAGTGTAATAACTAGTAGAAGGAAAAGTTTCTGTGATCTAATGTTTAATAGGGTTTTGATTTATTTTTACATTTACAGCAGCTTAATTTTGAATAATATTCATGATGCTGCAAGCACATGGGAGTTATAAAATTGAGGAAAACCAGGGTGATTTCAAGATTATTTTATACTCTGAGGTTTAAAAGAAGAGTTGAAGGCACGCTCTCATGGAGCTGTCGGTCAGGGGCAGCCGAGCTTGCGTTAGGGCAGCCGGAGCAAGAGGGAACAGCTCGCACCCAGGTCAGCTACTGCTGGTGCACAAAAATCCCTACATTTAAATAAGAAAAGGGTCTTGGCGAGTTTTCCCGGGCAGGCCGATGTCAGAGGGAGCTCGGTGACCGCTGGATGTCACTGTTAAGTCACACAAAGGCCGCGGGCAGCCCCGAGCAGGGCCCGGGCCCGGCTCCCCTCGCCCCCCGCTGCCGC
>NW_009206806.1:0-477 GCF_000690835.1 Fulmarus glacialis | reverse complement strand
GAGTGCCCAGCACCCACCATCCCCAGTGCAAGCACCTGCAAATGCCCAGCGCCTGGACGAGTCCGGCACCCGGACATGCCCAGCACCTGGATAGGCCCAGCACGTCAGGACGTGGACATGCCCAGCACCCAGCAACCCCAGCATGCTAGTGCCCAGCACCCAGAAATGCCCAGCACCCGGACATGACCAGCACCCTCAGCATCCAGCACCAGTACCCGGATCTGCCCAGCAACCAGCACCCCCAGCACCCAGACATGCGCAGCACCCACACATGCCCAGCATCCAGCATCCCCAGTGCCCAGCAGCCGCACATCCCAGCACCCAGACCTGCCCAGCAGCTGGACACGCCCAACACCCTGAGTGCCCAGCACGCAGACATTCCCATCACCCAGGCATGCTAGGCACCCTGGACCCCCGGCACCACACACCCATCACCGGGACATGTCCAGCCCCCAGCACCCCCCGTGCCCCGCAGAC
>NW_009206805.1:701-1002 GCF_000690835.1 Fulmarus glacialis | reverse complement strand
GGGGGGACCCCGGCATCCAGGAGATCCCAACCCCCCAGGAGAACCCACCCCCTGAGGGACCCAAGCGTCTGGGGGACCCCAAATCCTTGAGGGACACCCAACCCTGGAGAGACCCCAGCCCTGGTGGGACTCAGGCATCTCGGTGAACCCCAACGCTTGAGAGACCCCAATCCTGGTGGGACTCAGGCATCCAGGTGAACCCCAACCCTGATGGGACCCCAACCCTGATGGGACCCCAACCCTGGAGAGACCCCAACCCTTGAGGGATCCCAACCCCGGAGAGACCCCAACCCTTGAGAGA
>NW_009206805.1:0-248 GCF_000690835.1 Fulmarus glacialis | reverse complement strand
CCCCCAAGCCGGGAGAGACCCCAACCCTTGCGAGACCCCAACCCTTGAGAGACCCCAACTCTTGAGAGACCCCAACCCCGGAGAGACCCCAACCCCAGAGGTACCCCACCCCTGGTGGTACCCCATCCCCAGTGAGGCCCCAGGCACCCGGGGGGTGACCTCACCAGGGAGCTGGTGTAGGTGGGGTCGGCCGAGCTCTCCTCCTCCAGGGCGCGGGAGAGCCCGAAGTCGGAGACCTTGCAGACCAG
>NW_009206804.1:0-2908 GCF_000690835.1 Fulmarus glacialis | reverse complement strand
GTCTCTCCAAAGGGAGAAAGGAAACGCTGTGGCAAACGGTATTTTTTTTTTCCTTCAGCTCTTGCTCGGGGGGCGGGGAGGGGGAGGGCGAGCATTTGTCCGTTTTAAAACGTTCCTCCGGATAAGCAGACATCGAAAGCCCCGAACTGAAAATCTTTTACTTGCATTGTAGCTCCCAGGCATGAAATGGATATGCAGAAATTATAAGTGCATGAAATGAAGGATACTCTATCCAGAATAAAAAAGGCAAAGACTTTAGTTTACATCTTTTGGTTTTGGGGTTTTTTTTTCCCAATCTATTTTTCTTGCTGGCTTTCAAATGCGTTACTATTCACAAGGTACCAAAATGGTATCTGTCTCTAATACGGGCTAGCCCAAAAAGCATTAGACTCTTGGGTGATACACGTATAAGCACATCCCTAAGAAAGGTAAAATAGATGAGGCTGCAGGTCCCCATAAATACCATTAACTTTTAGAATAAAAGTGCTTCCTGTGCAGTCCTTCGGGAGCACATATAGCAGTCTGACATCATGATACAAATGCCTTCACCTTCTATAGAAGTCCCCCTTTATTGTCTACTCTTTTAAATATTCATTTGGTGAGGAGAGAGCCAGTATGTGCTAGGAGATCTTCTTTGTACCATTGCTACAAAGGACAGTGTGGCTGTGTAACACAGTATTTACCTACCACGATATCTGTGACAAAGGAACCTCTTTAGCAAATGAGGTCACTAATTCAGAAATTGGCCCTTTATAAGGAGAATGCTCGTTTCTTTTTCACATTCCAATGACTGGTAACTCCCTGGGAAAGACTTTCTTCCTGTTGATTTGTGATGATGATAGAATAAGAATTTCACAGACTCTGGACCCCTCTGTTAAGAAATTAAATATTTTTAATTATTTAATAATCAAACTGTTGAATGAGAAAAGCACTAACAGATTCAGAGGCAGGGAAGCACGCACTCAGATGTTGCTGAATGTCCGTCCCTTTTTCCCCTCCCTTGCTCTTATGCTTGCTTCAGTGTTTCCAAAGTCTGTGTGATTCTCCAGGTAAATACTTTGTTCTCTTTTTGGGCTTTGGCTAACATATGCCAATAAATAAATTTGCTTTCAGTGTAGAAGTTCTGCAAAAATTAATCTGACATCTGCCTCAGTCAGGTCTGTCCGCTGAGATTTGGAACACAAATCGATGATTGTACTCAATCCTTTGGATGATTTTCTATGGAGAGGTATATAGAAGTATATAGAAGTGGAATTGCAGATGTGTGCTTATGAACAGTATTTTCATAGCAGAGCGGTGCAATTCATGTTGCTGGGGAGATGGGCAGTGGGAACAGTAGGGAGACTGAGGGCAGAAGGTCTGGTCTGAGCTTCATACCTTAACACACAAAACATTTTTCTAGCATGTTTCTTAGTCTACTACACTCTAGAAAACAGACGTTTCTCACTGTACTTCTAAAGCAGTTCTCATTCCTCTTGCAGGAGAACAACAAAATAAAGTTACAGAACGCAGAACAAGATCTTCATTAAAATAATTGGAAATTCTTTAGGAAAATTTCCAAAGAGACATCTTTCTCCTACAGGCTCTTGTTCTTAGGCCCTGGAATAGGATTTTTTTTTTTTTTTTTTTTTTTCCATCTCAGCCTAGCACTAGAGCATCAGAGAATGAGCGTGGACAGAGAATGCTATTTATAGACTTATCCCCATCAGCTTTAACTTTGCTAAAATTTTAAGTGTTGCCTGTCCAAAAAAATCACTAAGAACTAGATTACTTCATTACCAGAAATGCTGCTACAATAGGGTATGTCAAGAGATGAGATAAGTTATCGCAATTTATCATCAGCAGTTTTGGAAGGAAATATATATATGGAAATGGTTGATTGAGAGACAGGACAGCCAAATTAAATTTTTTTTTTTTTTTGCGTAACAATGTGGGGAAACTACAAAGATTAGAATGATTTCTGTGATTTATCTGATAAAATGCTTTAAAATTTATCATGTGATTTCAGCTTCAATTAATATGCTGTTCTGACAACATTTGACATATTTTATTTAATTTAATTTAGTGTCAGAAACATATGTGAAGTTTAGAGTTCCGGTAGACTGACATTTTTGTTTTCTGCAAATGCTGTAACTGAACAAAGCATAACTTGAGAAACAAATGTTTTATTGCTGAGATTTCCACAATATTCTTAGAAGTTATTTCTAGTTCAAACATCATAGAAATTTAAAGTAATTTCAAACTTAAAACTGGTGTCTCCTCTTTTTGGTGGACCCCCTAAACCAATTTTGAAATCCATTTTGTGAGCTGGATGTTTAGCGAGATATCTTCAGTGTGTGAGAAACAGAGGTCTCATCTGGAATCAATTAATTTGAAACAGTTTAGCAACATACTTCTTAGACTTTTTTTGTGTCTGAGTTTTTCTCCTAGCATTTTAAGCTAAAAATCTGTGTATAATTTCCTGTGCTATACCCATTTTTTTTTTTTAAATGGCACTTCAGTTTTCATTGTCCCTTTGTTGGGGCCAACCCAGAGCTTAGGGAAATAAATGAAAAGATGGCCATTGATTTACATCTACTTTGGATCAGGCACTTTGTCCATGTGAATTAAGAGGACTTACTTTACACTTAAGTATTGTCATTTTATGTCACATATGTATATTTTGCTTTATCTCTATCAGTTAAGGAACACTGTAGTCACATACTTCTAAACCTCTTTTATAGTATTTTAGGAGAAAAAGGTAGTCCTGTGTTTGAGTTTTGATACTGAAGACTAGGATGCTCTTAGGCTGTGAAATTATGGATTCGTTTAAGCGCAAGCCTGCGTGTGCCGTGTTATTACACCCATTCATTCTCTTTTCCTGTGTAAGTCAGGACTTTAAGTCATTTAAATATTACCGAAGGGTAGC
>NW_009206803.1:0-3610 GCF_000690835.1 Fulmarus glacialis | reverse complement strand
TCACTGAATCCACCCAGTCAGACCACAGGGAGGTTGACGGAGCAGGCAGGTGGTCGCCCGAATCCTTGCATGTTGTGAACCGTGGTCATTTGTCCCCTCTTTGTGCCACCCCCCGTCCAATTCTTATTTCCACTTGTTGGGGGGGGTGTCGGGTTTTTTCAGAGTAACCTTTGGTGTTGACCTTGCACACCACTCAGGTATGAAAACCACGACAGACTTCAGTTCTCTGGCATAAACTTGACAGCTTCTTTCACGTAGGGTATCACCTTGAGCGTTATTTTGATTTCAGGACGTTTTCTAGTTTAGACAAAACTTTTTGGTGGCAAAGCTATATATGACTGGATCATTCTTTAGAAAAAAAAAATCAAACACGATTACAATTACCTGGCTCTTTCTCAACCTCACCTTCTTGTCTGTTTCCAGATAAAATAAGGTATAAAACATTTGGAAGGATCGAGGTCTTTCTAGATGTTTGTTGGTATTGTTTGATTGGTTTGTTTTTCTACGTAACAGTTTCTTACCCACACTGTTAGGTAAGAGAGCTTAGGTAAGAAGATAAAACTTGGGTAAGAAACCAACATACCATTTTACAATGCCTGTGACTTGTGAAAACTCCGGGTGAGTAATATACTGCCTACTGGAAAATACAATCCTGAACTATTAATACACTTAATTAACAGTTCAGTATTCAGCATTTCTATGCCTAGCAGTGGTCTTCCTGCATTTCTTCACCTTTTAACTTTATAGATGTTTTCAGTATTCTCTGAAAATACTTTTTTTCACTGTGTTGATACCTATTCTTGCCTGTGTTCTTCATGCTTCGTTGTGCAGTTGTGCTGCAGTCAGGCTGGTAGCTTTGTGAGACTTGAGCTGCAAAGATCTTACACCTCATGTTCTTTTTTCCGTCAGCAGATGCTCCGAACCATTGCAGGGCGTGGATGGAGATCACATTCTAGTAAACCTGCTCAAAACATACATATAAGCAAACCTGGAGCTGGCTTTAGCTTTGGTAAGTATTGCAGTTTTTGAAAGAAATAAAACCGTCAAGGACAAATTGCGGAGTTAGGAAAAAAACCCTAAAACAACTGTATTGCAGTTCAGTATGGATTTACAATTAAGGTGGTTATTCTGAATAGATTTCTATTCTTTTTTTAAAAAGTATTCGAAAACCAAAATTACCTTCTTCTCCAGCTCAGGAAAGCCATGTATTTGTGTGATATTTATGAGATTTTCTTCTTTTTTTTAACTGATGTCTGTCTTGAGCTTTTTTTATTGCCAAAGTCGCTTTAGCTTTGAATAATTATCTCACACTGGCTTTTAAAATGTTAAAATAACTGTTATGTAGTCTTAGTTGAGCTTTGTTATAAAGAAATTCATTCTCATCTTGGCATATTACATACCTAAAAGCAAATTCAGGGTCAGCAGCTAGATGTTTGAAACCGAGTAGCCAGAATTGTCAAATAAGGAACATTTATCTGCCCCCATGTCCTCCTTCATTTAATTAGCACAGCATGCTTCTCGTTTCTTTTGGTAATACATTTTATGTTACATGGTACTCCCTACTCCATTTTCAATATTTTGTGGATAATTTTGTCAGAAGTAAGTGCGTTGTAGACGTTCGTTAGAGATCAGTGGAGGTTTTCTCTAGAGCGAAAGAGGAAGTTGAGCTGCTTTGGTTTCTGGAGAGGCCCAGGAAGGTAGTTTGAATTGTCCTGGAAATAACAGACTTGTTTTTTCTTTTCTCGCAGTCTGACAGCTGGCAAAATTAAAGAGAGTACAGAATTTGTGACTTTATTTTTTACTTTCTTTTTTTAATAGAACTTACTGATGAACAGAAAGAGTTTCAAGCTACTGCTCGTAAATTTGCTGTGGAGGAAATTATTCCGGTTGCTGCACAATATGACAAAACTGGAGAGGTAAATCTACCATGCAGTAGGGGAAAAAGCAGATTTTTATCTTAACCTGCGTAAAATTAAAAATGTTAACTGTGATGAATCAGAAGGTGATTCTCCCTGTTTATTTCAGTATCCTCTTCCGCTCATAAAACGAGCTTGGGAACTTGGTCTTATAAATTCACACATACCAGAAAGCTGTGGTAAGTAAACATTCTTTTTAATCTGTAAAATAAAACACAAAAAAGACCTTAGAGGAGATTTATATGTGTGATTATGGATTCTGCATAAAATGAACAGTTGCATACTTGAATACTCTAAATTTAGTCAGTAGGCGGGTTGACACAAGTGTTACTAGAGGTGGGTGTAGTCAGGCAACAAATTAGACAGATCACGATTTAGTAATTTATGACCAGATTTTCTACCATGATTACAACTGCCTAATGTTCCCCTGTGTCTGCTGATGAGGCAGAGAAATTAGAAGGTCATATTTTGATCTAGTCTCTGACACAGGCTGGAGCAATTTAAGAGTTTATTCCAGAAGGACAGTTTTCCAGTTTAGATGACGTGCAGTACAGCAGTGCTTTGGCAGTGCTTAGGTATATGACTAACCATGGAAAAAATGTTAAATTTTAGATTTTTACCTGAAAAAGAAGTTGGGGAAACGTCCATAGCAGACCCTATTTTTTTTGAAGACTCATCAGAGGGTATATCTTGTTTCAAAAATTTAATTAACAAGGTTAAGGAACAAAGAGACAAAAGGAGCAATTGTGAGGACAACATTTATTCAGTCACAAATTCTAGGGAAACTCAAGGCTGAAATAGCTGGGCTACTGCAATGTGTAATCACTTGGTTATTAAGTTAAAACTTACAAGTGACAAATTGGACGCCCTCTTCATCTGCAAGGGAGAGCTGAGAATATACATACCAGTAAGCCTGATATAGCATGTAAATTAAGAGCAAGTAACATGATACATAGAATGGACATACATAAACATCATGTGCTAGAGAAGGGTTTTCTTAAAAGGAATTCATGGCACGAAAAATAACTGGAGTTCTCCGAAGTAGCTAATAAATGTGTGAACAGGGGATGCCTGGTTCGTCTTCCAAAATGAATTTGAAAAATCATAAGGTGTCATAGTGGAAAAATCAGCAGCACAGTCTTGCTGGTGCTTGTGCTATTTGGGATATCTATAAATAATCTGGAAAAGGAGGTCAATGGGTGAGGTCATAGAGTTTACTGATAACACTGAGTTACTCAGTATAGAAAAGATGAGGCTGGTGCGAAGAGCTGTAGGAGAAGGTCGTGAAACTGGGTGACTGTTAAAATGGCAGATGAAATTCAAAATAGGAAAAAATTATGCACACAAGAAAGGAAAGAAGCAATCCAAACTTCCCAGATAAAATGGTGTCTTCTGAACTAGTTACTACCTCTGGAAAACAAAGAGATTTTGGGGGTTGTAATATATAGTTTTGTGAAGATGTCAGCATAATGCCCAGAAGTGGTCAAAACCATACATTTAAGGTCCGAAATTAAGAAGGGAATGACAAAAAAAGGAGGAGCCATAATTATGCTGCTTCTTGAATCCAAATTGCACTTGCCCCTTTATGCAGTCTCATCCTTCCACTTCAAAAGGGTGTTGTGGAAAAGGAGGAGGTTCCTAAAAAGATGACAAAGATGGTAAAGATACAGAACAGCTTCTGTCAGCCTGACCTC
>NW_009206802.1:0-8264 GCF_000690835.1 Fulmarus glacialis | reverse complement strand
TAGTCCGGCCGCGCGGTGGGCCTGGACCGAGCAGCGCGCCCACCGCCTCCGGTCCGCCAATTGGAGCTGACCACCTTTCTGCCGCCTCCTCTCCTCCCCCGCACGAATTTAATCAACTGGATCTGAACAGCTCTACCACAGCCCTGCCGTCAGTACCCACGCACGTTGTGCTTTGCTCTTCTTACAGCCTGCCAATGTGGCTAACCAGACACGAATCATTTGTAGCAGGAGCCTTTCTAGGCCCTGGAGTCACCCACCAAGATGAACCATGGCTCCTTTTTACCAAGCTGATGCCTTAGGCAGGTGCAACATCAACAGTCAAACTAAAACAAAGTGTATGCTGCAGACAGGAGACTTGTTCTTTCTTTCAATGAGACCTTGAAAAATAACTCTCTGCCTCTAGTTTGCTCTCCACTACCTCTCCTTCAAGGCAGTTTGCCTAGTTGTGCATTTTTAAAAGGGATGTTGGAATGGCATCAAGATTACTCGTACTGCTTGATCTTGAATGCCCTGTTTACTTGAAAATTGGATTTGATTGTTGCATTTCTTTTATATCTCCCCTGCCTTATAAGACAAAGGCAATGCTGCTGTGAAAACCTCACATCAGTCACCTCATAGATCTCACACCTCCATACCACATCCACTTTTTGTTATATCTATGAAACCCAGATGTGTTGTGGTACCTTACCGTCTTGTACAACCAGATAATCTCTGGCCGTATGTATGTAAAGTTTAGGATGGGGGAATACCAACTAGCAATAATGTGAAAGAGGCATAGTATTGCTCAGTATGGTGCACTGAGACCCGGGAGATACCAGTGATGATGATTCCTGCAGCCATCCTGTAATCACCTTACTGGTACCTCTTCCTTTCAGGAAGAAAAAGTAGGAAAAAAATATCTTAAACCTGCTAAGGAGGCAAAGAGCAAGTTAATGATGCTCGCTTCCACCAGAAATTATTACCCACAGAACTACAGTATAGCAGCTGTGATCCATACTTTCATTCACCTGCTCCATTTTCATGTGGAAGCCTTTAAAAAAAAAAAAATGCAGTTCTCATCCCAGAACAGTCAATGCCCTTCAAAGTCAACTGAATTCCTTCAGTAAATATTGTCCGCCAAAGGACGAGGGAAACATACGGCTTGTATGGTTCATCAAACCAATTAATATCCTTCATCAGTTCATATTTGAAGCATCTCATTCATTGTTCCAAAGTTACATCAACTGTATGTTTAGTCTTCCGTCATACTGTATGTTTAGTCTTTGGGTCATACTTGTAGATAGATATTCAAGGGTTGCTATTAATAGCTCAGCTTTCACTTCAAGTGTACTGTTCCTGAAACCATTGTCACGATTAGAGTTTCCACTGGGGTGATTTTGGATTTGTCTGCATTCCAAGTTCCTCAAGTTGCTGGAAAGTAAAGATTTACCAGTAACTATAAACAAATAAAGGACAAAATCATGGGTCAACTTTAGTTCTAGAGTAAAGCCAAGAAGGTCTAGCAAAATCATAAAGATAAACACGGGAGCTGGCAAAGGGGTTGCTGTTTTCCTCTCTGTGAGAAGTTGGGTAACATTTTTGCACAACCACCAATAATTTCTGGTTCACGCTATATAACCTTACTAGAGGCTGAAAATGGGGGGAGGGAAGAAATTCCCAAAACTAAGAGCCAGAAGAGAGTTTTCTGAGGCAAATTTCGCCTTTCTGCTATATTAGATCGTACTAAATGCTGAGGTGACAGAGGGAAACCATGCAGTCCCTGTATTGATACCTAATTTTTTTGATACTATATTTAAATCAATCTCTTCAATCTGATTAGGAAGATAACTCCCTCTAACATTACGCACATTATCATGCTTGTTAGACGTTTTGCATTTAAGTACAAGAGGGCATAAAAATACACTGATGGATTTCTAGAAAAGTCCACTTGACTAATTTGGTCACCCTGACTAGCAGCACTGAAGCTAACCTCCATCAGATCACGTTCGTGGACATGTGGAATGAGCTCAATACAGACTTCCAGGAAAATGGCCATCTCTGTCCTATAGATGGACAAAACCCAAACTGACTGACTGTTGGACACACAAACACAGATAATTCTGTCTCACCTTTCTACATCATTCTGCTTGTGAAATCCTGGCCTGAAAGCAATGGTCAGTGAAGCTTACATGCTGAAGGGATGTATCCACATGGAACTTCACCTGATACCTCACACAGTTGCAAAAGAAAAAAAAAAAGTAGATTACGGTATTCTGCTAGCAGTTTGAAAACAACAAGCTAACAAGCAACAGAAGATAGGTGAAATATAAGGAGAGGTTTCACAAAACGATAAACCCATAACCCACACTTCTCTCGGGCTCCAGAGGATACTCTGCAATTGATTTCAGAAATTCCCTGGAAAATAGAGATCCCGAAACAGCAATTAATACCTGGAACATCCTAGAGTGCAATATACTCGTATTGATTTAAAGCTGATTTTTGTGGATTTAGCACTTCATAAGCAAAAGTGCTTATCGCTGTGTATACAGCAGACTGCAGACTTACACAATCAGTTAAATAATAAATTAGTTAAATAGTTTTATTTAAGCACTGTTTTTTCATGTAGAAGTCCTGTTGTTCCTGCAGGCTATTCTCATGCTACTGCAGACTTCCAGCAGCATTTCTGTCTTATTGAGGAAAGGAGGATTACAGCTCTCTTCTACTTGTTCTTGAAGTAACATGACGCACACTCATTTTGGGCCATGTTACTTGCTTTATTTCTAATGCTTTCTGCAAACAATTGAAGTTTTGGCGCACAGTGAAACCTAATTATGTCTTGATAACAATGACACAGTGGCAAAAAATTTTACTCAGAGCAGAAAGATATAAATTTTATTCTTAGCTCTGGGGAGGTTTAAGCTTACATTTTTCAGCTCTCAACTGACCTAACTTTTAAGATATCATCCTGGAGTGCTTGCATTAGACTTCTCACATAATCTGTGTTTTGCTTTGCATAAGAATATAAAATGAATGACATCAGAACAAAAGTGAAGACCAGTACTCTACGATCTAATGTGTTCATGTGGTTACAAAGACTTTGAGGGTTCTGGTCCTCTCCCCAGAGACTGTTTATTATTTTACAATTACTGATTTAATCACAATTAATCCATGGCAGAGGGACCAAAACCTGATTTTTGTCTCTCCACAACCAGATGACTGTCTTAATTACTATAAAGCCACACTTCATCTCTTTTGCCAAATGAATTGCAATACTTATTTATAAAAAAAAAAAGGCAAGGTATTTATTATTATTAGATTACTAACTAAATTAGTTCACTCAAGAAAGACAACTTTTCTAGGTGATCAGGGCCAACAATGCAACAATTAAACACTATGAAAAAGATGCAGCACCACCTATTGGGGATACGTTAGGTGTGCTGATTATTTCAGTTTTAAGTAATAACAAAGTTTTGTTCTTTGTTGTAATAACCTAGTTATCAGGAAAAAACCCCAACCAAACAAAACAAAACAGCTACGGAGAAAAGTAGTTTCCAAAAAGAACATAAGGGAAGCAAATACTGTACCTGAGACTGTTCATGAACAAACATGGAGAAAACAACTTAATGGTCTGCAGTTGCTTTGTCAAATTCCAAAAAAAACCCCACCTGACTCAGTATGGCACAGTAGGCGCAACTGCAAAAAACAGTGGAAAACAGTTGCAGGAGGGGATGACTGTCCTGGTTAACGGCACGTAAACAGTGACTCAACCCAATCAGGGCAACCTCATTATCTACCAACACCTTCCCTCCCGTGAGAGTTGGAAAGATTTTAACCTGTTGCCTTTGGGTGAAGGTGTTGGCATGAATCATAAAATCATTTAGGTTGGAAAAGACCTTTAAGATCGTAAGACTCCAACCATTAACCTAACACTACCAAGTCCACCACTAAACCATGTCCCTAAGCACCACATCTAAACATCTTTTAAATACCTCTAGGGATGGTGACTCAACCACTTCCCAGGGCAGCCTGTTCCAATGCTTGATAATCCTTTCGGTGAAGAAATTTTTCCTAATGTCCAATCTAAACCTCCCTTGGCGCAACTTGAGGCCATTTCCTCTCATCCTATCACTTGTTACTTGGGAGAAGAGACTAACACCCACCCCACTACAACCTCCTTTCAGGTAGTTGTAGAGTGCGATAGATAAGGTCTCCCCTGAGCCTCCTCTTCTCCAGAATAAAGAGTCCTAGTTCCCTCAGCCCACTCCTCATAAGACTTGTGCTCCAGACCCTTCACCAGCTTCGTTGCCCTTCTCTGGACATGCTCCAGCACCTCAATGTCCTTCTTGGAGTGAGGGGCCCAAAACTGAACACAGGATTCGAGGTGCGGCCTCACCAGTGCTGAGTACTAGGGGCACGATCGCTATTTCTGATACAAGCCGGGATAGTATTTGCCTTCTTGGCCACCTGGGCACACTGCTGGCTCATGTTCAGCTCGCTGTTGACCAACACCCCCAGGTCCTTTTCCACCGGGCAGCTTTTCAGCCATTCTTTCCCAAGTCTGTAGCGCTGGATGGGGTTGTTGTGGCCGAAGTGCAGGACCTGGCACTTAGCCTTGTTGAACCTAATACAGTTGGCCCCATCAATCCAGCCTCTCCAGATCCCTCTGTAGAGCCTTCCTACCCTGTTGATGACGATCAACAACCTGAAGTTCATTAGTGTGGCTAATTGCTAAAACCAGGAAATACAGGCTTGTACAGCCAAATTAGCATCCTCCTAGGGCCAATGAACAATTTAGACCATTTGAACAGTTTAAACAAGAAAAAAAAAGAACTGCTAGAGAAAGAAAGGGAACTGTACAGACACTAAGGTGGACTGTAGTAAGAAAGACAACCTAAAATGGCTTATCTACTTTTAAGTCCTCTCACTGTCATACAGTGATTGCTTTTAGGAGGCTATGGTATCTATACAGAAGATGTAAGTGATTCTGGGCAAGACAAAGCCCATCTGGAGGCTAAGGGAATCTTGGTTTTGTCTTCTTTTCTGTCAAGCAGTCATATCTTTTCTTCTTTTGGGGCATGCAAATGACTTCCCTACCTTCTGGTATTATATGTGGCTAAGTTTTTAACTCGTGTTGTTTCATGTTTTGAAATGCTGTCTTCAAGTCACAGATATAAGACTTTGCCATTTTGCCTACCTTGCTTGTTCTTGCTTCCTTAGTATTGAGTCACAATACAATGCAGTTTTCTAGAATCACAGAACAATCACTATGCAGACTTTAATGCTAGTTTGTTTTGAACCCAAATATACACATGCTAATACAGCATAACTTTATAAGCAATTCTGTACCCAATGTCTGGTGAAAATACTATTGTCCTGCTATTAACAGGCCATAGGCCTTATACTAACTCCAGAAGGCCCCAATCCTGGTTCATCAGACCTGTTACCAACTTGTGTGAGAGCTTACTTTGTGAATTGGAACTTGATACCAGGTGTCTCATGCTGTGATGTTTAAGTGTGGGATAACAGCAAGGATCCTGAAACTAAGGGTACAGGCAGAAGGCAAAGGCCCCCAAACCATCAGTAACTCACTTACGGTCCATTATTGGTCATTGAAAAAGTACAGCCTTGAGAGCTGGGACACTGCTGTTTTAAGAAAGGAAGAATCACCTCAGCTTATCCGCACCTTGCTGATGTTTTCCTTTCTTGGCTGGTAAGTAATGCACAAGCATATCCAGCCAAATCTCTGCCACTGCTCTTCACCATCCTCTAAGTGTAAAATATCCACCTCAGGGATGTTTCATACCCAAGTTACTTGTTTTGTTTATCATGAAGACTCTCCTGTGTTATCCTATAACAGCTTGCTAGCAACACAGTTTTATTATCATCCTAAATCAGAACATTGGTTTTCTGGACCAAGTCGCAGTAACTCATCACCCTGGAATTAACTCAGTACCCTGGAATTGTAGAATAGACAGAAGCATGTACACTTTTTTTTTTTAAGCCCCCATCTATTTGCTGTAGATTCATCTAGAATGGAGACTGTTCTGCCGCAAAAGGATGGTGATGTGTTAAAAAGATTGTACAAAGTATAGACAGTTACAGGATCAGAGGTGAAAAGCACATACCACTGCAGATTTCTAGACCTTACCCCTTGGTTTGCCTCGGAATTGAGCTTCAAAAAGCTTTGGGAAGCAGAAAAACTGTTTTTTAGCTTACTTATTACATAGTGATTTGTTTTCATCATAACTTTATTCTGAGCCCCTACAGAGCAGCCTTATCAGCGTCACTCAATAGATGCAGCAAGACAGCCATGAAGCAAGGATGTAGGCAAATCTCATTTAATTAACATCTTTACCAACCAAAGCCTAAGCTTATGTGATTGTCACATTTAAATTCTAGGTCTTCATATTTTATTTTTTAACAATGCATCAGCATTTTTAATCATTTTTAGCTTAAGGACTGTTATATCAGAACCGTTATCAGTGTTCCTCCTCCCTCTGTTAGGGCCCACACAAATTTCCATTCCTACTTCCACCACTAAAGCAGAATAGAAAAAGCTGGCCCCCATTATTCACCTTTCTTCATATCCACAAGCAATAGAATGCTGGCATACCGTCCCCAAATGCATTCAATTTCAGTACAACAGCACTAAACACGCTGCTCATTGCAACAAGAATCACTGGAATACAGACAACCTGCAAGTTCAGTGAAGCCAGATTTCTTCTACTGTCTAAAGAGAGCAATGATATATAGCCACTATTTAAATCCTGCAGAATAAGTTACTTTCTGTTTAACGCAGGATGTTTTCAGTGGAGCAGACGTTTCAGATGCTGAATCTAACAGTTTCTTAGGTGGCAGTACCTTTAGACATAAAGTAAAAGCTATCTGAGCAGCTCCTTATATGGGCTGGTCTAATCTTCAGTTCCTTCCTCACATATATAAATGTAATCTGGTGTAGGATCCACTTAGGAGGGAATCTTTCTTATTTGAATAGTTTGGGTCTTCTGCAGTTTTTTTAGCCTGTGGACAAGCTGTACATTTCCAGAGGTGCGGTAGTAGGAGTTACTCTGAGATCTTGATGCCCTTGAACAAACTCCAGTTTCTGCTTCCTGATATTTGTAATGTAGTTATATACTATATATGAACTTCCTTCATAAGCAAATTATGACTGGTCTCTATTATGCCTATAATTTTGTGGTTTGTTTGCACCCTTCTGTTACTCATTTCCCAGTCCACCATCACTGGCAAGTTCATCTGATTGAAAAGGAATCTTTTCTTTCCATGCTGCTAGTTTTCACAGTCAGATCGTCTCATGGACCTATCGGTGCAGCTCTGAGTGCTTTCACATGGGAGGCCATGGCAACATTGGAGTGAGGGACAGATAAGGCAGGCTCATGCAAAGTAATTTGTGAAATCCCATCCTCAAGCACCTAACAATGACAGAGGTTCCAGGATATTGCATCCTAATGGAAGGATGTATTTATTTGCTACTTTGAGTTAGGTACTAAAAATGTAGACATTTGCCTTGTGCCTTGTATAGGAAGTTTAGTAAATGCTTAAATTCAGAGCTGGTTACCCCACTAATAGGGTTAAGCACCCAAAAGTTAAGTACTGCAACATTCTGCATTTATCATCTCCAGCAGCAAGTAGTGTCAAATCTTCATTTAGTGAAAACTTTGAGTTGTTTCTGATCATGAGGAAGGGATGGATACAAGAGGTCAAGTCCCTCTTGCCTACCTCAGTTTTTAGTTGTAATGGTCTAATAAATCCTTAGATTTTTATGAAGGAGCATTAAAATAATAGGCTGTTGGATATGCTCTGCTGGTAATGGAAAATTGTCATTTTAGGATTCTAATCTTTCAGGCTTTTTGCAAATCCTTGAATTATTTTGCTCAAGCTTATTTTTGAAAGTTTGACTTATTTATCATAGAATCATAGAACAGTTTAGGTTGGAAGGGACCTTTAAAGGCCATCTAATCCAGCCCCCCCCTGCAATGAGCAGGGACATCTTCAACTAGATCAGGTTGCTCAAAGCTCCAACAGCCTGACCTTGAACACATCCAGTGATGGGGCATCTACCACTTCTCTGGACAACCTGTTCCAGTGTTTCACCACCCTCATTATAAAAGAAGTCTTCCATATATCTAGTCTGAATCTACCCTCTTTTAGTTTAAAACCATTACCTCTTGTCCTATTGCAACAGGCCCTACTAAAAAGCCTGTCCCCACCTTTCTTATAAGCCCTCTTTTAAGTATGGATAGGCTGCAATAAGGTCTCCCCAAAGC
>NW_009206801.1:16398-16837 GCF_000690835.1 Fulmarus glacialis | reverse complement strand
GGGAGGCTGGCGGGGGCCTGGGATGGAGCTGGGGGCCTGGGATGGAGCTGGGGGAGGGTGCGCGGGGGGAGATTTTGCGGCGATGTTTAATATTCAGGTCACATGACGATGGCAGCAGGAGCAGCACCAGCATCCCCGCTCCGCTGAAATAGCCACTGGAGAAGGAGGGGAAGGAGAGGGGGGGAGAAGAGGACACAGGGAAGAAAGAGAGAGGTAAAAGCGGAGATCCTCGTAGCCCACAACACCGCATCAGCATCAGGCTAGAAAAGTGGGGGGAGACCCACCCCTTTGGGAGAGGATTCGGAGACAAAGGAAGCTTCATGTTCAAAGGTAGGATGCTCTGGGCTTGGCAGGGCTGGGCGATGCCGGAGGGATGCCGCTGGAGCTTTTTGTGCAGGCACCCCCCCCCGTGCCCCCACCGTGGCCACGCCTGGGCCCG
>NW_009206801.1:16051-16267 GCF_000690835.1 Fulmarus glacialis | reverse complement strand
GAACAACCCCAAAGGGCAGCGGGGGAAATCGGTCCTGGCTTTGTTTTTCCTCTTTTTTTTTCCTTTCGGTGGCAGCAGTCTGGCATGAAGGAGAACGAGCAGGGCTGACGGGGCGTAGCTGGCGCCAGGCGCTGCTCTGAAAGAAAGAGATAATCCCAGCTGGTCCAGGGCTGGGGAAAGCCCACAAGCTGCTCGGGGACCAGCTTTTTCCAGCTC
>NW_009206801.1:0-16010 GCF_000690835.1 Fulmarus glacialis | reverse complement strand
TGCGGGGGCAGCAGGGACGTCCTGTGCTGCTCCCTGGGCATCTGCGCAGGAGCCAGCAGGCGGGCAGGGAGCCCCGGCACTGGCGGGCAGGTGGGCAGGGGGACAGGCAGCTGCGGTGGCACGGTAACCCTGGTCCAGGGGTGCTCAGCATCCTCTCGCTTTGTGATACAGCCATGCCGCCTAGGCAGCAAGCTGGGGTATGGGGTAAGGACTGCACGGCCGGGGAGTGGCACCAAGGGTATGGCCGGGGCTGAGGTGAGCATCTGACCCTGCGGTGGCTGAGCTGGGGATGGGCCCAGCCCCTTCACCTCCAGCTTCTGCATCTCCAAAGAGGCTTCGGCACACGCTGCCCTAGATTTCACTCCAGCCCCAGCAGAGCCAGGCTCCTGCCCAAGCCCTCTGCAGAGGGGAAGGAAGGTTGCTGCTGGGAAGGCTGCAGCAGCCCAAAGGGCTGGGATGAGTTTCCCTGCCCCACTTGAAATGCCCGGTGATCCTCAGGCCAGGCAAAAAGATCTGGTAAGAAGAAGGGCTCTGTTCTGCACCCTGAGGTCAGGAGGTGCATCCTGCACGGCTCGGCCTTTGCCCTGCACAGCTGGGAGAAATGCCCAGGGGTCATCATGGAAACTGAGGGGAGAAAAGGATTTTTCAAGTGAGAGATTCTCAGTCCAGCACCTCTGCAGATTTGAAGCAAGGAGCAGATCCTAATGCCTGCAAGCCCCAGGGAGGCTGTGCTACTGAAGCAGCTGCTTTCCTTCCTAGGGACCTGGCGTCACCCACCGAGGGCCAGCTCTTGCCAGCTGCTTTCAGGCTCCAAACCCATCCCTCCTCCCTGTTCCACCTCTGCAGGGAGTGGGACCGTGGGTCCGGGGCCACGCGGGTGGAAGGGGCTGGGGTGAGATGTGTGTGTGGATTGCTGCTTCCAGCTGGAGCGGGACGGCCTCGTGCCACACAGAAGGAGAGCCACAGCGAGGCCGTTCATGTGTTACGTGGGGGTTAAACAGCCTTTCCTTGCTGGAAGCTGGGTTGTGGTGAGCGACTGTTTGGAGCCCTCCCTCCCTCTTGCCACTCAGACAAAGGACGGGAAGGCAGGGGGAGGGGATGTGACTGTATCTGGGTTATTGGGACAGAGTAGATGTTAGTCCCCACTACTGGAACCCCTAAGGGACCTGCAGGGCCACCTCTGTCCCCAACTAGCTGCTGCAAATGTCAAAGGCAGGCAGACATGAAGGGTGTGCTGCGGTAGTGGTGTCTGCTGCTGGCCATGTACACTAGACTTCCAGG
Organism: Fulmarus glacialis; assembly: GCF_000690835.1. Lineage (NCBI taxonomy): Eukaryota > Metazoa > Chordata > Aves > Procellariiformes > Procellariidae > Fulmarus > Fulmarus glacialis. The sequence continues at coordinate 14,729 of NW_009206801.1, read as the reverse complement.
GAGAGGTTTTGGGGTGGATCGGTGGGTGTGAGAAGCAGGAGCTAGCTGGGACCTCTCTGGGCACCCATTGCCCTTCTGGCCCTGCCTGCCCTGGCCCCACGGTCTCCCTGCTCCACGTCTCCCTGCTCTGGAGCCGCGTGGAGCATCTCCTGTGAGCCAGAGATTATCCCCCAGCAGCCCAGCCTCGGCCACCTTCCACCGGGAACAGGGCAGCAGAGGTATCACCAGCAGCCGCCCTCTTAAATGAGCTTCGCTTAGCACACAGAACAAAGCAGCAGGGAAAAGGGTGTCAATGTAACAGCGAATGTAAGTGGTTAACCTTGGCTAACCCTCTATTCATTACCAGCTGTACTGGCCGTAGTGCCCTATCATGTATTCATTACAGGGGACAACTGGAGGGGCTACGGGATGTGCCTAGGATGCATAATGCTACCCCTTGACCAGTCAGTCAGAGCACTAATGAGGCTTCATAGCAGCATTAGCATTACTGCACGTAAAACACAGCCATTCCCAGGAGACCAGGTAGACACGTTTCATGTCTCAAGGTGCCTCTCATAGCTCCGGCCCCGATTTTGCACACCCTGACCTCCCCAGCAGGCTGTTCCTCAATTGGCTCCTTGGATTCCTCTGTGGGAGTCAAGAGGTGGAAAATCGTGTGCAGAAAGATGAGCCCTTGGGTACCTCTTTGCAAAATGGGGGCTTCCCTTCCTGAGGCTGTACGGGAAGGCACCCCGCACAGAGAGGAAGGCAAATGACCACGAGGAGAAAGGGAGGTTGTCTACCCCGAGACATTGAATGTCCAAAATCAAAATGCCCACGGCGATATCACTGATATAAAAACCAGGAAATATTTAAGGAGACTTCTAGAGATCTTTTCTCCTGGTCTCAGGGCTTTTTATAGGTGCTCAGGAACCTGACTGAAATAGCTGCTCCAGTCACTGCAAGCTCCTGGCTCCAGCAGCGAAGCCTGCAAAGGGATGGCCATGTATTGCTATGTCCACAGCAGAGTTAGCAACATTTGCCAGCTCTGGGCAAAGCATCCCTTGGTGAGATTGAGGGATGAGATATAAACACCTTGGTGAGCTTTGAGGTTGGCTGCCAGCAACTTCCCTCCTTCCTCCTCCCTGTGTAAGAACAAGGAGTTGAAGGAATAAAGGAAAGGGCAACGGACTACCTGAGGACAAAGTACTGCCCGGGAAGCAAAGGGATCACAGTCCGCATGGCCCAGGTCCTGCACCCATCCCATGCAGCTGCTCAGCTGGCCTTTCTTCCCACCTCAACCTGTTCCCTGTCCACCTCCGGGGTTTATTTGCCCCCATTACTGCAGTAGCCAAGTGCCTCACTGGGGCCACAGCCCCCTGCCCCACGTCCCCTCATCATTCTCTATCTCCCTCTCTCTTCTCCCTCTCTCTGGAGTAGGTGGGACACCAGCAGGGCTGTGTGGGGTGTGCACTGGAGGATGCTGCAGCAGGATGAGGGGCACGGCACAGCCACCCAACTACGGTACCGGTGGCGTGGGCCAGCCCGGGAGAGGACAAGCGAAGGGCAGGGCACAGGAGAGCCGGCTGGCTTGGCACTCCGTGCTGTGCCAGAGAGATGGGCTTTCCTGGCTGGCAGCAGCTTTGAGAAAGCTGGAAAAAGACAACAGGAGACTCAGGGGCTGCTTTGTCCGGAGTTTTTGACGGGTGTAAGAGTGGATTGCAGCTGAGAAGCGCTCGGCTCGGCAGGCTGCCTCCTCCAGCAGCTGCCCGGCAGCATGAGGGGCTCCAAATTGCCAGCCTGGCTCAAGCCAACGGTCCGTCTTGTGCTCTGGTCCCCCGAGGGTGCTTCTCGCTGCTTCAGGAGAGGATAATGATAGCTCAGCGTGCCCTCGCTCCGTGGGGAAGAGCTGGGGGGGGCCATCCTCTGGCAGACCTCTCCCCTGCGGGCAAGGTGGAATGGAGGTGGTACGAAGCCAAGACCTTTTGGACGTTACCCGCGGTGCTGTGCAGCCATGCTCTCACATGGAGGGAAGATCCCTTCTCCCGGTTTAACATAAAAGACTTCCCAAGCGGTGTAAAAGGAGCTGGATGGAGGCACCCTTCTCCTTGCCAAAGGTGGCTCTCCTGCAAGGTCTACCCCCAACATACGATAGTGGCATATTAAAGCCTATATATAAAATGTAAATTTTTCCCCATAGAGCAGCCCTTTGTGTCTGCACAGCAGCTTTGCTGTGGGAATGCTAGGCAGGGTCGCCAGCCAGCCATGCAGCCTGTTGCAGCCTAACCTTGTCCTTGAACAAAATCTCTCTGACCTTTCCCCAACCCCTGTCTCTGCCTGACCTGGCTGAGCTGTCACGGGAACCCCGGACTGGTGCTGTCAGTGTCCCCAGCCCGGTGACCTCTGAGTCATCTTCCTCTCCAAGAGGCATGTGTCGCCCACTAAATGGCAGTCGCCTGCCCTGCCGCTCATGTGCTCCTCTGCAGCCAGCGGGTTCTGCTGAGAGGAGTGAAAAACTCCGCCAAAATGATGGAAAGGGATAATTTAGTGTGAGATACTTGAACTGAAGTGGCATCCAAATAAGCGGAGTGCTTACCAAGCAAAAACACATGCTGTCCCTGTCCTGGAAAAATAACCATCTAATGAGACAAAGCATGGGGGAGTCAAGTAGAGTGGGAGAGGCTCTAGTTTCCAGCTGGTTCATATATGAAAGGTATTTGATTCCCATCCCCTTCATCTTCCTTTCTAGATTCATCCCTCACACCTCCCTTCCCCACCAATTACAGCTTTTCTTCTGTGCCCTCTCCTCTCCCAACCTCCGGCTTCCTCCCAGCGGGTGGGAGCTGCTCACTAATGAGACAAGAGATGGAGATAAATGAACAAGGCCTGCCCCAAGCAGGGTGTGCCATCACCTGAAAAAGAGTCGGGGAAGCCGGAAAGCCTGCAGGGCCTTTCTTTTTGCCTGCTTCTTTTACATGGAAGAAAAAAGGAGGGGGAGGCGAGGAGGGAGAGGTGCAGATGATTAGTTTATTGATCACGATGATTAGTTTCTTGAGCACGACAAAAACCATCGATCTATGGGCAGGAGGCAAGCACGGAGGCTGTGGCCATGCTTTGCACTTCCACCACTGCCTTCCTCTGAGGAACTCGGCCTGCACAGCATGGCCACTAACGCAGCCGCCTCTGGCAAGGGCCAAGCTTGCAAGTCTTCATGGTAAATCCCAAACTCTGTTTCAATACCGGGACTTGACACATGATAATTTTTGAAAGTCTGTTCCATAGCAAATTTCATGCAAAACTTGGAGGGGCAAAACATTGTGATCCTGGTGAGAACTGGCAGACAAAACTGAGGAGACACACACAGAGCTTTGGGCACCCGATTAGGAGCCCAGCCAGCTTCACTGGGTCTGCTCCTGTTGTTTGGAGGTAGCCATCAATATGTTGCATGTTCAGTGAACCCCACTTCTCCACTTCCTCATCTGGAGTGATACATAGAAGAGTGTAGTGGAAACTCAAGTAGATGTTCCTCCATGAATAGCCTTTACTGCTAAAATCTTGCTGTTCAGCCATCCTCAGCAGCCCTTGAAATGGATGCTCAAAGTTGTCCTCAGTCCCTGTGACAGGTCAGTAGGGAGGTCCTCATTACACCTCAATGATGATTTTCAATCTTTCTCCCCATGCAGGGCCAGTGGAGAGCAAAAACGAAGCAGCCATGTCTGAGCTGGTCCCAGAGCCACGACAAAAACCAGTTGTACCGATGAAGCCCATCGGCATTAACGCCAACTTGCTGGGCTACATCGGTATTGACACCATCATTGAGCAGATGCGCAAGAAAACCATGAAGACAGGTTTTGACTTCAACATCATGGTTGTAGGTAGGTAGGGACCAGCTGAGGTACTGGGAACTGTGGCCAGGGACTGTCCTATGAGGCCAGGTGGGAGAGCGAGCCCGACAGGGAGGACACGAGGGAACAGACAGTGCTTGCTCTGGGGGAAAGGAGAGCCTGCACAAGGCAAGGAGACATCTACAGCCCCTTCCCCTGCCAGCCTGGCTCCGACCCCTGGGCCTACTGTCATCGCCGGGCTGTGGCAGATGTCACGAGCTTCCTCTTTGCAATCCTCAGGTCAGAGCGGACTGGGAAAGTCGACACTGGTGAATACCCTCTTCAAATCCCAGGTGAGCCGCAAATCTTCAGGCTGGAACCGGGAGGAGAAGATCCCCAAGACAGTGGAGATCAAAGCCATCGGGCATGGTAAGAGCCAGGCTGCTGGGGTGGAGGCAATACTGATGCTTCAGCACAGCCTTGCAGAAGACCCCAGTAATCTATGCAAACAGTTCTTTGCTGTTAGGCAGCCCTTTCTCCATGGAAAGCTAAAGGACAAGTGACCGTTTTAGATGGCCTCAGATCCAGCCAAGGCTTTTCTTAAACAGCAATACCACAGATGCCACAGCCAAAAGTGAGGGGTAGAAAAATAGTTAAAGATAATTCTTCTGCCAAGACATTAGTCTGCATGTGTGGATTAAGCCTTGCTGTAAGTCATTCCCACCTGCAGATGCTTAATGATCTATTGAAATTGCATTGGTGGGTCCCATTCCAAGCCTGGCAGAGCACATCTCCTTGTGGCAAAGCATCAGCACAGCTTCTACAGCACTGCAAAGTAATGAGCATCATCTCAGATTCATCCCCTCAGTCGGAAGGGAGGACAAGTTGTGTAAGACAGGTACTACGTCTGGACCACCGACTGAGCACAAATCCATTTTCCTGTGGCAGAGTGGTGTAAGGTGGCTTTGGTGCAGAGGTTACCAAAATTTGGGGTCAGAAATGCAAGTGGGGGTCACAACTGTTGAGGCATGACCCAGCCTGGCCTGGTCATGCTTGCTGGGCAGGGATGAGGGCAGAGTGCTCTTGTTCCCTTGTAGGGCACAGAGACATGTTTCATGATGGAGCAGGTGCCCAGAGAGGCGTATGATTGTCTGCAATTTCTTCCCCAGTCATTGAAGAAGGTGGTGTCAAAATGAAGCTGACAGTGATCGACACCCCAGGATTTGGGGACCAGATCAACAATGAAAACTGGTGAGTTTTACATGGTCAAGGCCTTGTGTCCCAGAAAGGGCTGGAGTTAAGATGATATATGGGGTGACTCTCATCTCCTTGGCCCAGAAAGTGTCTGGGATCCTATTGCACTCGGGGGGCCGGTAACGGGGACGTGGAATTGTGAACATGGGTCTGTGTGCATGCTCAGGGGTAGGCACATATTACATAGCAAGTGCCTGTTTCTGTGCTCAGTTACAGAAACTCTTAAACATCTCTGCTGATGGCGAGATGTTTGTGGTGGATATTTTTTACGCCTGAGCCTGCTTTGCTGCTGTCAGAGCTGGGAACACTGTAGGCAGGAACATGAAGAGATTTGTACCTGTCTATTCATCTCTCTCTCCCACCTTAACAGCTGGGAGCCTATTGAGAAATACATCAACGAGCAGTATGAAAAATTTTTGAAAGAGGAGGTGAATATTGCAAGGAAGAAACGAATTCCAGACACGCGAGTGCACTGCTGCCTTTACTTCATCTCCCCCACAGGCCACTCGTACGTACACAGTCCCTCATCCTTCCTCAAGCTCTTGGTGCCTCTGTGCCAGATATACACCCTGCACTGCTCCGTCTCGGCCATGGACCCAGGGGTCCTGCCTGCAGGGCTGGCCACTGTTTAGGTTAACTTTGGGTGCTGCGGGGCTTGAAAGGGTCTAGGATAACAAGGGCAGGAGAAACACCATTGTGTTTGGGAGAGGGCAGGATGGATGGAAAGAAGGAGATGAGACCATGGTGGCAGCAAGTGGGGTACGTACAAGGGAGGTTTCATTGATGCCCTGATGCTGGGAGAGTCACAAGGATGAAAGGCGAGGAGGGTAAAGTGACCCCTTCCATGTTGTTCCCTCTTGGGCTGCAGCCTGCGGCCTTTGGACCTGGAGTTCATGAAACATCTCAGCAAGGTAGTGAACATCATCCCGGTTATTGCCAAGGCTGACACCATGACCTTGGAGGAGAAAACCGAATTCAAACAAAGAGTGAGTATCTCCTCTCCTGCATGGGATCCTTCCCTGCCCTGGCTTGAAGGTGGGAGAAATGAGCGGTATCTTTCTTCCTGGGATTGCAGCACGGTTCACAGGGCATGCAGAGAGTCCAACGTTGGGTTGGTGGGTAAGTCCTGAAGATGCAGCTGCTTATGGCTCTGAGGGCATCTGTTAGAGGGGGAAGAAACGTGTGTACCCCTGTGACATCTCGTGATATGCTCTGTCATGGGAACTGCAGAGCCAGACAAGTAACCGGGGTTGGGGAAGAAAGACTCATCACTGCTGCCGTGTGTCCTCACTTTGCTGCACACTTCCCTGGAGACAATCCCTCCAGTCCCTGCCCGCTGGAAGGATGTTCCAGATGTGTTTGCCCGGCCTTCCCACCTGCCTTCCCTTCAGGTTTATGTTGCTTTGTGCTCCAAAATGTCTCTCTGCCCAGGTGCGCAAAGAGCTAGAAGTAAATGGCATCGAGTTTTACCCTCAGAAAGAATTCGATGAGGACTTGGAGGATAAAACAGAGAACGACAAAATCAGGGTAGGAAACATTTTATTGTGGGAGGGGAAGGGGGGATGAGGGCTGGTCATATTTAACGAGTGTAAAACAGACATGTCACTAGAAGGTTTTAAGTGCTTCATGGTCCCTGAATCATGGAATCATAGAATCATAGAATCATAGAATCATTAAGGTTGGAAAAGACCTCTAAGATCATCAAGTCCAATCGTCAACCCAACACCACCATGCCCACTAAACCATGTCCCTAAGCGCCTCATCTACACGTCTTTTAAATACCTCCAGGGATGGTGACTCCACCACTTCCCTGGGCAGCCTGTTCCAAGGCCTGACCACTCTTTCAGTAAAGAAATTTTTCCTAATGTCCAATCTAAACCTCCCTTGGCACAACTTGAGGCCATTTCCTCTTGTCCTATCGCTGGTTACTTGGGAGAAGAGACCAACCCCCACCTCACTACAACCTCCTTTCAGGTAGTTGTAGAGCGCGATGAGGTCTCCCCTCAGCCTCCTCTTCTTCAGACTAAACAGCCCCAGTTCCCTCAGCCGCTCCTCATAAGATTTGTGCTCCAAATGAAAGATGCAATGGATGTAAGGGATGGTCATTCCTCCTTCCCAGCTCAATGTGTCCCTGTTGTTACTACAGGGTGCTATGAAGGCTGAGTGAGGAAGGACTATGTTTCACCTCCTCTTGCTGAATGCTCTGTTTGGCCACCATTAAGGACCAAAGGGGCCTGGTGTGTAGCTGATGTCCAGCCTCTGTCCCAAACAACTGCCCCATGAGCCCTCTCATCTGCTGACCAAACTTGACCTGAAAAGCAGTCCAGTTCTTTGCTCCTCCAGCCCCTGTGAGAAGGCTTGTCCCATCCTTCCCTCCTCAGAGCATTAGAAACTGTCTCCTAATTTTCAGCCTGTGTTTGTTCATGGCCAGATTGTACCCAGGATTATATTTGTGTTCTTGTGCCAACATTGACTCAAGCAGTTCTCCTACCTAGTGGTTCCCTCCACCACTCAAGGCACTTATAGAGAACAATATTATCCTTCGCTGACCTTCTGGTCAGCTGAAGGAGACAAGCTCCTTTGGATGAGTTTCCCATTCCTCAGTAGTCCATGCTCCTAGACACTTTTTTCTGTGCCTCCTCCAGTTCGATTTGATTTTCTAGCACTGTTGCTGGTACCCCACGCTCCCCGGTCTCTTCTGAGATCGGAACTGCTAAGCCCGTGGACCACATACTTCTTAAACAATTGCATCACACTGGTGGCTCGTGGTCATCTTGTGACTGACTAGCACGTGGGGTCCTTCCACTCCTTCAGTCGCTGCTTGTTCACGAGCTCTGAAGTCATAGCAGAAATTCTTGATGTTATTCCCTAAATGCTGCTCTTTGTACCTCAAACTTACATCTTCCTGGATAATAACCCAGTCTGCCTTTGCACTGACAACACCTCTTGGCCTTGTGATGCTAGTGCATTTAATTATCCCACTCATCATTTTTGTGGCTAGGCCATTAATGAAAATAGATTGGCCTCCGTGGCAGTCCTCAAGAAACTCCAGGAGTCTTGCATTGCAGCCTGACACTCCCTTTCAACTCCCCCAGCTGTCAGAGCCCCAACAGAAATTCCCACCTTCCCTGGCTTAATTAATCATTTCCCATTTGGCAATACATCACACATTCTGGAGAAGACTAGATGGGTTTTGCTTCTTCCCCAAACTGTTTCTGGTTTTGAGGAGGGCACCACATTTTGTTCTGCACTTCAGCATCATTGCCCTAGGCTTGGATAGTTTCACACATTAAGAAATAAAGTGCTTTTTAATCTCCATTCCTGTGGTAATTGCAGTCCCTTCCCAGGCCCGGGGACATTCATAAAGCAGAGTAAATCTATGAACATCTGCACAGCCTTATGGATAGCAGGGTCTCCTGCACCCTGTGCTCTGGAAATGGATGGTTTCTCCCTGTGCTTAGAGATATCTAGCCTCACCTACTGTCCCACTTCCCAGGAAAGCTGTACCCCTACCCCATTTTTGGCTTTCCTCAGTACAACCATTTCAGCCATTAAACTTGTTGAATGTTCATGTGTCTTGTTGGGGAGGATTATTTTGAGTCCTCTCCTTCTTCTGGTGAAGAACTACAAACTTGGTGAGAAATACTCACCGCAAACTATCCATATGAGCAGCCCTGAGCTGACAGACCCTCTTGTGGTTACGCCAAGGTACTCCTTCTCTGGTCATCCCCCTCTTCAGAAATGTGGGAGATGGGTGCAGAAAAGCTCTGCCCCCCCGCTCCAGAGACCTTAGCACTGCTGCAAGCTATCCACTAAGCTCGGGGGGTGCAAGGACACCTGTAAAGCAAGGGCCCAAAATGCTAGGGGTAGCACTGACAGGTGAAGAGGACAGCCAGTGAAGTTTTGCTCTGGAGAACCTCTTCCCTTGGAGGAGCCCTTTTGTTAGGTGAGCTGAGAGGAGGAAAGGTGGAACAGTGATGGTGCTGCTCTCTGGAATGGGTTCAATAGGTCTCTCCACATGTCTCTCCCCAGCAGGAAAGCATGCCCTTTGCAGTAGTGGGCAGCGACAAGGAGTACCAAGTGAATGGCAAAAGAGTCCTGGGCAGGAAAACACCTTGGGGAATCATTGAAGGTAAAAAAACCCTTGCTTCCGGGAGCTGAAAGTATCTCTGCAGGCCCCAGTAATAGACAAGAGTCCAGATAACATGTCCCATGACTACCTTCCCATCCCTTTTGCGATAACTTTTTGAAACCAAGCAAGAGGAGAATTCTCAAATAGCTCTGCTGGAAGGGAATGGCCATGGTCAATGCGGTACCACTACTGCCAACTGGCAGAAGCTGGAGCCACTCCGAACACCACGGTGTGTGAAACTGAGCTCCTGAGGTTGCCTTAGTTTTCAAATGAAAATTTACATGTGACTGCTCAGCACCTCTTAGCGTGTCTCCTCAATGACTGACAGTGTGGTGTTCAGACAACTGTCTGTCCTTTCTGAAGTATGCAGGCTCTGCCCACCTGGAACCTGCCCCATGGCAATGACCTTCCCATGCTCTGTAACCACAAAGGGTTTGTTGAAAAAATCAAATGTAACAATTGCTTGTTTTCTTTTCAGTGGAAAACCTCACTCACTGTGAATTTGCCCTACTTCGAGATTTTGTCATCAGGTAAGGCCATAGTCATGCTCCAGTTTGCTCTTGATGAGCAGGGAGTCTTCCTGAGACCCTCTTAGAGTGAAATAGCCCCTATGGAAAGGAGAATAAAGTTTTCCAGGCAGTGAAAGCTTATGTGGGGTAGGGTTGCATTGAGTTAAGGGGTAGATATTCTAGTGCCTCTCTTCGTGACGTGACCACTATGTCAACTAGGTGCTAGTTTTCACGTATGAGCTGGACGCCTGGAAAAAAGCAGGGTACTACAAAGCCCCTTATATCCCATTAGGGATATTAGGTTGCAACAACTTCTATTTTTTGCTGACAACAGGTCTGGGCTGGAGTCAGTGAGAAAGAGGCCACTACCACATCCTAGACCATGTGTCCTACCAGGCTGAGGGATGTGCTGGAACATACGACCTGGAAGTGAAAAGCTCCATATTTCATTCAGCTTTCATTGCCCTGTCTTATTTCTACTCTGTTTCATGAAGTTGTCTCAGCACAAGTGATATCTGCCCCAAATTATGTAGAAGAGCTGCAGATCCAGGGTCACCTCTGTTCCCTATAAATACAGTAAGGTTTTAAAACAACACCAAAAATAAGAAAATAACGGAAAGACACTTCAAAGCCTGAGCCCTGTGGCTCATTCCACCTGTGGGTATGGTGATATTGAGACACTTGGCCAGGTACAACGCTTTGACAGCACACTACTCCCTGCTTTTTGTTCTGTGATACCTTCTGCAGCAGACGTGCTTTCCCTAAGTCTTCCAGTAAAAACATCCTAACCAAGTGATCATCACAAAGCATATAGCAATCCAAGCCCACAGGCTCTCTATGGAGGTTAGGGATGATGCTCACAGCAGTGTTCTGCAAGTTATGGTCTGCATTGGACCTGATACACCCTCCTGGTGCTTTCTTGTCTCACCACCGCTTCAGATGAGATAAGCCCCTGCCTGACACACCAGGACAGCCAGTAGCTGTCCCACTGGTGTGAGAGGGGCAGGACACTGGCAAGCACAGCCAGGGATTTCAGCCTATATCCTGCATCCTGCATATGTGTTCTTGAATGCTGATACTCCAGCTCTCAGTTGTGTGTGATGGCACCCACGCCATCCACGCAGAAAGAGGGGTATGCTCATTAGCCAGACTGACTGAAGAAATCTTCCATTTATCTCAGGGAATAAAATGATCATCAGAAGATTAATATTGACTGCGCTGATATTGGTTATTGTATCCTCTTTCCAACCCCGTCTTTGCTTTGCCCCCTGCAGGACCCACCTTCAGGACCTAAAAGAAGTGACCCACAACATCCACTATGAGACGTACAGGGCCAAGCGGCTGAATGACAACGGAGGGCTGCCCCCCATGACTGTCGAGACAGAGGAAAACCATGAAAGTAACCTGTGAATGACACCCCCCTCCCCGCTGTCACCCGGTGTCTCTGGATACGACAACCCACCCTTGCTCCCCTTGACTCTACCATGGGCCTGTCTCTGAAGCATGTGGTGCATCCTCCGTGTGCGTGAGAGGACGCGAGCATGAGTGTGTGCGTGTGTGTGCCTACCTCTGTGCCGGAGAGGGACCAAAGGCATCTCCCCCATCCTTCCCAGAGTGTCCTCGTTCCTGGTTTGGTTTTTGCACAGCGGACTGTCCGTCATCTTCCTTTCTCTTGTTCCTGTGTCTCAGCTGTGTGTCTTGCCTGGAGGAAATAGGGATGGAGGGGAAGGATTTCTGGGGGCAGGAGGGCTTCAGAGGTGGGAGGTGTGGGGCATGCTGTGGTCCTGTTTTTGTCACTTGGAGATATGGGAAGGAGAGACTGCAGGAGAGATGGTGGAGTCGGTGCAGTGTCTTCAAGTGATGGCAGCAGAGATTTCTCTTGGATCCTCGGTGGGTGGGAAAGCAGCTGGTTGGTCTGAGGGCATGGTGACCCAGCATTTTATGCCCATTTCTTGCTGTGGCTTCCCAAGGGGAAATGGCAGCTTGGAAGTGGGTAGATGGGAGAAGTGACAGACTGACATGTTTTGCGGTTCAGGGGAAGTGAACAGTGGGAGGAGAGAGAATTAGTTCTTGGGCATCTATTTGAGAAGCATGAAAGTACTTGGGGAAAATAGCCATATTTTCCAAAAGAAGCAAAACTCAGAGGAAAAGAATGTGTTCCTGCTGCAGAGGGTGCATTTGCCCTGTCCAGCGCTAAGATCAAAAGCCATGCTTGTGTCACAGGCTTTTGATCCTGTGCAGATCAGACCATGCCGTCCTGAGGTCACCCCACCTCATCCTCCATTGCAGCGGTCTCTCTCCACCAGCACTAAGCAGGACCTGGCCAAACCTTTCCCCCACAACACGCCCACTCTGCTGTGGGAGTGCAGGGAAGACAGTGCCATGGGGGGTCCCTGCCGGGAGCTCCCCCAGGGACAGCCCTGGTCGGCACAGGGCCTTCAGGATCTTGAAGGAGTGCAAGAGCCGTGGATTGAGAAGCACTGGGCCAGGGTGTCTCCCTGGGTCTCCACTGATGGTGGGAACACAAGAGATACCTCCTCCTCACTGAAATGGCTGCGTTTGCTACTCCAGAAGTCTCAGCTTGCGCTGCTCCTCCGCCCTCCCAGCTTCCATGTCCTCCTCTCCTGTGCTTTTGTCCTCATTCCCTTTTAGCCCTCCGTAGCTTTCTTCCTTCCTTTCTTTCTCTATCTCACTTTCTCTGCTCTTGACCCTTTCTGTCTCTCCTTCATTTCTCCGAGTACTTGAATCTTCTTCTTCTCCAGGCTGTTTCCTCCCTCCCCCTCTCCCAAGCTCTCACACCTCCTCATCAATGTGCTTTTGTGTCCTGTTGAGAAGCTGTTGTTTCACCTTCCCCTGGAGGGGATGGGGAAGGAACGTAAAGAAAGAGGCACAGCTTTACTGAAAACTATATGCTTGTGTCTAGCTGGTGTCAGCTCTTTTCTGTTATGTCCCTGAGCCAGGTGGAAAGCGTCAGGGCTGGCTGGGCAGAAGGGAGGGGAGAAAATCTCAGATGTCCTGAGTTTGGCAGTGTCTGCCTGTCACCTAGCATGTCACGTTGCTGGCAGGGGTTGTCACCTCCAGGAGAATAGCCGGTTGCACTTAAAATGCACGTGCAGAATGCCATGGCACAAGATAGCAGTGCTGCGAGCAAGGACAAGTGAGGTAGGTTTTGGATGGGGGTTGGAAAGGCTGGCGTGGGAGGGAGAAAGCGGTCCCAGTGAGGGGAGAGCAGAGGAGGACTCAAGCCAGGACCGAGGTTGGTTGACAGAGCTGTACGGGGGCCAGGGCTGGGAAGAGGGTGCTCCAAGCCTTCGCAAAACCATCTAAGAGCATATGTTCATCTTGTGGCTTTCTCCGGTGCTGTCACTGCAAAGCAAAGGTCTCTTCACTCTCGCTCCCACCCGTCCACACAAATCAGCCATTCTCAGCACCGCTAGGACGTGAGGGCCTTCACAGTCCTTTCACCACCCACGTTCACGGCTCCCGTTGTTCCTGAACGCAGCGTGTGCATATAGCCTTGCACCCGCCTTCCCACCTGCACCAGGCCTCCTCGACCCTGCAGAGAACAAAAGCCTCGTCACTGCCGTCAGCAGCCGTACCACGGACCCTGCAGAAACCATCCTGCTACGCTGCTACCCATCCCGCCACCCACACTGGCCGTCCACAGCCCAACACGGGGTCAAAGTCTCCTCCCAGCTCGTGTCCACCAGCCGGCCAGGCGTGGAGGTGTCCCCAGCATCACCGGCTGCCAGAAGCATCTTCTCAACCTGCTCTGCTGTGGCTGCTCCTGCCTAGCCTCTACATAATGTTTTAAGCCCAGTGCAATAGGAAAGACCCCTCCAGGGCTCCTCTTCTTCACTGCACTGAAGCACAAAGCCACGCTCCGTCATCTTTAGGGGGAGCGTGTGGAGGTGTTCCCTGCACTTGGTTTCTCACACAGCTCTTTGGTGGCCACGCGACTGCTCTAAGGAACTCTCTTGCCACTGAGCTGCGTCACCCTGGGCTGCGGTATGGTCATTTCTACAACTTTTGGGCCCAAACAAGGGTTATGGCAGAGAGCCAATGCTGCCCTGTTTAATGAAAGGAAAGCAGACCCCACGCAATAGAAGAGAGAGATTTTCCTTTTCCTATAACGTGGATCGCAAGGACAAGGCTTTGTGTTTTGCCCTATATGTCTAGGAATTTTTGTTTGGTTGTAATAAGGTGGTTTTTAAGCTCTGCTCTGTAATCTCCTGTGAGATCATGGACTACTTCTAAAGGATCCATAAAAGCTCGCTGAGAAAAGCAAGCTCAGATATTCCTCACTGCCATCTGCTCATGCAAATATCCTACCGGTATCTGCATATCTACCAGAAAGTCTACAAATGGCAAATATCAAAAATTTCCCATATTGCGTGACAGTGGAAGATACTGTCGGGAAAAAGTCTCTGCCGATGGATAAGCTGGAAAAAGCCCGAATGGATCCTAGCTCTCGTGTGCCACCAGCTGAGTCCCAGGATGACCACAGCACGTCAGATGTTCCCCTCAGAGATATCATGTGAACGATATTATAGGGGGGTAGAGGCTAAATTTTACCCCAGAGGTACCCACTCAGTGCGTTCAGAGACTCATGGACTCTTCACCATGTAAGCCATTCACTAGAAAAATTTTGTAATGCATGGTAAATCCCAAAGGTTGGGGGTTTTTTGTTTTTTTTTACACTGGACAAATTCCATTTAGGCTAAAACAGTAATGAACATCACGGCAGGCGTGGTTATGCTGTGAGCAGAGAGAGCAAGAAGAGCAAGCAGCGCTACGTCTAGGCACTAGTATTTGTGGTAGTTGTGAGGACAAGTTAATTACGGTTCACTACGGTTTGTAAGCGGGCGTCTCGGGGGAAGGCTGCCAAGGACGCGCTGCCAGCACCTTTCCCGCCCCAGCACAGGTCTCGGAAAGCAGGAAGCGGCCCTGTGAGGGTTACCCGAACAGCGGGCGGCAAAAATCGCGCTTCAGCCAGGCACCGGACCGGGGGGTTTAAGGAAGCCGCCTTCC
>NW_009206800.1:3788-4202 GCF_000690835.1 Fulmarus glacialis | reverse complement strand
GAAAACCAGACCCGTTCGGGGGGATGGCAAACTGGGGAGCTGCAGGGGCTGCTCACGCCTTCCCTCCTCCAGTCCATCACCCATTGCCCGGCTATGGAACAAAAGAGGTTAGAAAGACGTAAAGGAACCCGCTCTGCAACTCCAGCCCTCCCTGCACACAGCACTGGGGAAATTTAAGAGATTTACATCTCTGCTCGTGCCGCAGCAGCCCGGGTGTGGGGAGGTGGCTGGCAGAAGCACTGATCTGCCACCAGCACGGGCACCCACGGGTCCGGAGGCCAGAGATACCGGGAGCCGAGACGCGCCGCTCGCCCGATGCCAGGTGGAAGCAGGCACGCAAAGACATCCCAGTGCGGGCTCTGGACTGATCCTGGGACACCGCAGGAAGATTATCCCACCGGCGGGGCACGGGAG
>NW_009206800.1:370-3729 GCF_000690835.1 Fulmarus glacialis | reverse complement strand
GCACCGGGCTTGAAAACACTGAGGAACCAGCTGGGGCTCTTGAGCTGACACTCGCCGACCCATTTGGAAAGTGCACCCTCTAGACCAGACAAGGAAAAAGTTTACAGTTCCCAATATTTTAACCCCAATCCCCGACAGAAAATCAGATTTGGGATGTAATTTGCATAGCATGTCTCATGATTTCATTTAATCTGCCCAATCCTCTTACGGAGCAGAACAGCATAAGTTATCACAGACAACGGGGCTGCTTAGAAACTGCAAATCCACCCATCCAGCAAACCTTGAATTCTGTGGTTAATCCCGCTCCTGCCAGCGCACATCGCCGCGGAGGATGGAGAGGATGCGAGGAGCGAGGCGAAGCTGCCGCAGCGCTGGGTCAACCTCCAGCCTCCCCAGAGCCAGAGAGAAATTTTAGGGCTTTGAGTCACTTCTTTGCTTTCAGGCGACCTGCCTATCCCCAGATCTTATTAGGAACTGAAATACCATCCTGATTGACAGACTAAAAACATGCGTTCAGCTACGTCTGCCTTCCAGAATTAACTTAACCCAAAATTTCCTCCTAGCAGGAAACCCACGCAGGGCTCTGCTGCCGCTCGACTTTTTCAGTTAATAGAGCATCTACCAAAGCCTTTAGGCTTTGCCTTTAATTTGTCCATATAATTACAGAGAAAATGTATTCTTTGTAGCGATCGGATTCCAAATCGATCCAGCAATCAGAGCCGCGTCCTATTTTTCAATTAACTCTTCATCATCAGTCCTGCTCCCTCGCACTCCGCTTGCACAGCAAAAAAAAACCCCCAGCAAAATACTTTTTAAATGATTTGTTGTGATCGAATAACTCCCCCAAATACCACAAAGTATTAAAATCCCTACTTCAATATCCTTTATCCTTTAAGGTTCTTTATAATTCAATAAACAGGATTTCAAATCCTCCCCAAACCGTGGTGGACTTGTTCTGCGCTGCCGTTCCAGGCCACTCTTCTAATGCATACTCTTATTAAGCTGTGCAAGCTTACAGCTCTTTAATCTTTTTGAACACATGTTGAGAAGAATAAAAGCAATTTTGTTTGGGAAACTGAAGGCCATGTTCAGCTGGAAATAAGCTTTTTCTATAATCTCGCCTCTTGCTTTACAGAGCCGGCTCCGGGGCTGTTACCCAGTAACCCTGAAAGGCACCACCTCGCTCCATTCATTTTCTCTCTTTTTTTTAATTGTGGGAGGGGAGAATTAAGGAAAAACGCCTCGTTTTGGCTCTTTTTCCCTGAATTGGTACAATTTTACAATTTCTGACCTCAAAATAATCTCAGATCTGGGCTTCCTTTGGCTCAGAGCTAATCTGGATGTAATTCCCCCACCTCTGCCTCTGCCCTTGGCAACACACAAATACAGATTAGAGGGTTATATAAATGTAATTTTCTAATTAATCATTTCAGGGCCAGCCGCAACATTTTTTTGTATACCAACAAATGCACATAAAGTTCAACTGTGAGCGAGGGGAGGCTTTAATGTAACAGACAGGTTTCTGCTCTGCATCTGCAAAATAAACTGCCCCTGCACACCGACCTCAGCCCAACCGCCCAAGGCGATGCCGGAGCAACCACCCACTGCCAAAACATCCCCAACCTGCACCCCAAAGCCTGGCCGGGGCCGGGAAGGGCCCCCCCGAATCGCCGGGGCTTGAGCCGCGCTGCCCCGGGGGTTTCCCAGCGATTCCGTCCCGCCGGGGAGTGACACCTCATCCCACCTGAAACGCTTCGTGGAAACCTGAAAGAAAGCGGATTTTGTTTTCTTTCTAAATATCTCGCGGAAAAAACACTTGCACGGCCTCTTTAAAAATAAACTGAAGTGTTCATTAATTGGCCTATTTTTTCAGGTGTATTCTAATAGCACTAATTAACTCTAAGGTAGATTTTAGCACTTCAGCCTCCCTTTCTGCCTTCAAATGCCAAAACAAATCTTGCCATAATTACCAGCAATCCTTTTCATTACCGGCTGCCTAATTATCCTATTAATAGCACATCCTAAGAGACTATATTTGCTTGGCAGGCAAATATTTGTTTTTAAATTAGCAAACACAAAGACAAACTGCTCTGTTTGCTGAAGGATTTTGAAATGCAAAATGGTTTATATTCATGGAAAAAAAATTAATCCAAGTAAAACCAAATGCTTAATCCATTTGAAGCATTTGAATCTTTTCTGTGCGTTCAACAAGGGGGAGGATAACTGTGCCAGAAGACGTATCTTGGAATACCTCTATAATAACCCGCCTGTGTCCGTACAAGGGCTCCTGTTTTAGTTTTATCACTCGGGGAAGGACGCGATGCCCAGCAAACAACTGGGAAAACGGGCCCTCGCAGCGAATTGCGTAGCTCAGAAGCCAACACGCTTCAGGAAACAAGAAAAAGATGATTTTCATCTTCCTCCCTTTTTGAATTTAAAGCCCAAACTGAAAGCACTCTCAAATAGCACCTGGGGAGCACGGCTAGCGAGACCCTTTGGGGGCTCACAAGCGATTTCTGTGCAGGTACCCTGCTGCGGGTGCAGCTGCGGGTGCAGCGCGGCCGCTATTCGCCCTGCTAAGGGATGCTGTCGCTCTGCACATCGGACCGTAGCAAGAAAACAAGCTGCCCGTGGCTGCAGGAGCTCTCCCTCCTCTCAGGCTCTACAGCACAGTATTTGCCTGGCACAGATGGCTCCGGCACCAGGAGGATGCTGTCGTGGCGGGAGGATGCTGTCGTGGCGGGAGGATGCTGTCGTGGCAGGAGGATGGTGTGGTGGCGGGAGGATGCTGTCGTGGCAGGAGGATACTCTCGTGGCGGGAGGATGCTGTCGTGGCAGGAGGATACTCTCATGGCAGGAGGATGCTGTCGTGGTGGGAGGATGCGCTGCCACCGGGCAGGCGTGCGGCTCTGCTTGTCCCGTCGGGCCGAGGAGATAACGCCGTAACGTTTTGCTTTTAAGAGGGAGCAGAAGTGCTCCCTTTCAGTGTGCAAACCTCCAGAGCGATTAGCCAGAAGAGTTAATTATTCGTCCTATAGTTAAGAGGAGAGGTGATAAAGGACTTCGGCAACATGTCCCTTCAGAGCGGAGGGCGGCGGGCGGCACCGGCCACTTCTCGGGACGGTGGCCCAAAGCCGCTGTGAAACCCCCATCGCTGGGGGCGGGGGATCCGAGATGCTCCTCCGCTTCTGCGGGAAGGCGACGGCAGAGTCCCCGCAGGAAGCTCCGTCTCCAGGATTCAAACCAAACAAGGATCAATAGATTTACCCGCAACAGAGGAACTCCTCCGACACGCTTGCAGTCTGTGTCAGAGCCGCTGAATTATTTATGGACCTAGAGGGGCTTTTTCCCTGTAGGCT
>NW_009206800.1:0-258 GCF_000690835.1 Fulmarus glacialis | reverse complement strand
CCTCAGCTTGCAAACCACCGAGATGAAGGA
Organism: Fulmarus glacialis; assembly: GCF_000690835.1. Lineage (NCBI taxonomy): Eukaryota > Metazoa > Chordata > Aves > Procellariiformes > Procellariidae > Fulmarus > Fulmarus glacialis. Next base: position 228 of record NW_009206800.1, on the reverse strand, counting down.
GATAAACGGGCAGCGCTTTCCAGCTGTGTGTTCCCGCCAGCTCAGTGGGTACGGGCAAGCTCCCCGGCTGAAGGGGGGTCACCCACGTTTGGGGTGCACATGCAACACAGGCTCGCACCCGTCCCCGAACCCTGGCTTGTTGCCTGTCCCCTTACACCTCCCACAATCTCCACCGCTCTTGCTTTTTCTCTGCAGCCCGAGGTGGGAGGAGGGTTAAATGTGTGGCTT
>NW_009206799.1:436-931 GCF_000690835.1 Fulmarus glacialis | reverse complement strand
TCCACGGCAACGCCATCCGCGTGCTGCCACGCTGGTTTTTCGATTCTCTGCCTCAGCTGGAAACAATTGATCTGGGCTCCAACAGCCTCCAGCCTTGTGAGAGCCAGGGGAGCGATCAGGGAGGGAATTCGGGAGGGGGCTCTCGCGTGCCAGCCCCGGGAGGCACCTGCACCCCCTTCTACAACGTGCCTCGCTTGAAGCATCTGAGTCTTTGCAAGAACAACATTACCAGGCTGCACCCCTACGCCTTCAACCAGACCTCGCTGCTCTCCCTAGACCTGTCGGGGAACAAGGACCTGTTCGTGCCCAAGGAAGCCCTGGGAGGGTTGGAGTTCTCCCTGCAGAAACTCTCTCTGAGGGGCAACCAGATGGACAACAGCAAGGCAGAGCTGCCCTGCCTGGACACACTCAAAGTCTTGGACCTCTCAGGCAATAATTTCAGCCTTTTGCCCACGGGTCTTTTCTGCTCCCCCCTGGAAAGCCTGGATGTTCGCA
>NW_009206799.1:0-239 GCF_000690835.1 Fulmarus glacialis | reverse complement strand
GGGACGAGAGCAGGAACTTCTCAGCCAAGATAACCAGCAGTCCTCGGTGGCTTTGTCCACATCCCAAGGACACCGGCTCTCTGGCTCTGCTCGTGGTCATGATGAGCCTTTTCTTTCTCAGCTCCGGGGCTTGCTGCCTTCTGAAGAAAGGGCAGAAGTCGCCGGGGTGCGCGGGACTCCGCAGCAACAAGGTGGGGGTCTTCCCCCACTGTCCCAAAAGAGAGGAGCCAGCCGAGGCG
>NW_009206798.1:1105-1704 GCF_000690835.1 Fulmarus glacialis | reverse complement strand
GAGGACACCAGTCCCCGTCTCTGCCAAAGCCGTGACCCACACACCCAGGTTTTTCGCACCTCCGGGGCCTCATCCTGCCGGGCTCAGGACCTGGCAGCGGGGCCGGAGCCAGGCAGCCCCCAGGTAGCACCGTGCTGCTTGCACGGGGGTCCGTGATGCCGGACCGTGGGCAGCACCGCCGGCGCTGGGCTCTGGCAGAGCTCTGCCTGCCCTTGCCCCGGCCGTGCCGCGAGGGGGAAGATTTACAGGCTGTCAGAGCCGGGGCCAGAGGTAAGCAGGGGTCAGAAAGTCCATTTCGGCGAGGTCACTGTCCACTTCTTTCAATCTAATGAAGCCATTATTTGTGAAAGCGGCCGCTTTGCCGGCTATTCCCTTGAAGCCGAGCAGGGCACAGTGACCGGCTCTGAAAGAACAGGAAGGAGTCCCCTTCCCTTTCGCATTTGCCATTCAACAGGCCCCAAAAACAAATACACCACACACAGAAATATGACGCGGGGCCGTCGCTGCTGCGGGACTGTGTCACCGGGGCCAGGGGACGTAAAGGGAATCTGCCTGGAAGTGCCGTGCTCGGGGATGTGGCTGTGTCATTTGGATGGAAA
>NW_009206798.1:591-955 GCF_000690835.1 Fulmarus glacialis | reverse complement strand
GCTGGGGGGAGGAACCTGGTGCACGGTGATGGATTATTTTCTAAGGATTAGTTTTGGAGAAAGCAAGGGCTGATTCCTCGCCACATCCTTCCCCGTACCCCCATGCCTCTGCCCATCTCCCTGCCCCCCTCTCTGCCCCGGGACACCGTCCCCAGGCCGTGCGGGTGCTGGCATCGGGGTGTTCCCTCCAGGGACAGGAGGGACAGAGCCATTTCTCAGGGCTGCTCTGCAAACCTTGGCCCTGGTCCTGCCCAGTTTTGGGGGCTTGTTCAGGTGCCCCTCATCCCCCACGAGTGGGTTGGGGTCGCTCGTGGGCTTTTTTTGCAGAAGCACGGGAACGAAAAGCACAGGCAGACGGCGTTGG
>NW_009206798.1:0-246 GCF_000690835.1 Fulmarus glacialis | reverse complement strand
CACGCACCGTGGTTTCCCTCTTGCCAAGACTGTCCCCAGCCCGGCGTCCCCTCCGCCAGCCCCGTACCCCGGGCAGGGAGCTCTGCAGGCTGCCGGAGCCTGGTCACGGGTGGGAGTGGGGATCCCGATCTGCACCCGGGAAGCACCCGGCCGGACTCTGCTCTCCCACTGTCGCAGGCCGGGGGCTGCTCGTTGGCTTTGGGGACTTGGCTCAAGACCGATGTGAACAAGAGACTAGGGGGGTTT
>NW_009206797.1:0-2292 GCF_000690835.1 Fulmarus glacialis | reverse complement strand
CCCCGGCTGGCACCGCACCGCCCTGCTACCTCCGCTGGGCGCCGGGCAGTGCCGCCCCCGCCGCAGCCCCCCGCAGCAGAGGGGCTCCGAGCAGAGGTATGCCAGGAAGGTGGCCGAGTTTCCTGCAATCCCTTGGGAAATACTAGGGTCCTGAGAGGGTTTAAGGTGAAGGGAGGACCCAGGCTGTCCTTGGCCAGTCCGTTCCTCCCACCTTGGGCGCTTGATTCAGCTCTAAAGCAGCACAAAGCCAGCAGAGTCACCTCCAGGCTGCTCGCACTCTCTTCTGCCCCTGCAGTTCTGCAGAAGTCCCAGACCGTACAGCAGCAAAGCCTGGGGTTGTCTCTGGATTCACCCCTTTTCCCTCCTCCAGATAAGCCCCACCTGTAGCAGCTCTAAATCTCTGCAAGGCAACGGCAGAGCTTGGAGCCTCAAGCAGGGAATCTGCTCACCCATGGGAAGGCACAGCAGCAGAGACTGCTCTTGCAGGTAGAGGGGAGCCCTCTTCCTTCCCCACCTTAAAGAGGGCACAAAACCTTCTTGCAAGCCCCCAAGGCAAAGAGACCAGCTTCTCCTCTTCTGCCTCCAGGTCGAGAGAAATGCAAAGAGCACTTACCATGCTAGTGGCAGAATGAAATGCAGGTCTTGGGAGCACGTTTCTGTTAAAGCCCCAGCGAGGTTTAAATGGCTCTGAAGGAGGGGGAGAGGGGGGAGACTGAGGAGGCGAGTTTAATCTAAAGGAGCTCCCAGTGACGCCTCAGAGCTCTCCTGAAACCCAGCAATCTGATTTGGTGTAAAGCTGTCAAACTTGTGACGTGAATAAACAGCAAACTTGCTGAAATCAAAGTCATTCTGGCCCCACAAATCAACACAAGGAAGGAGGGAAAAGAAAAGAAGGAGAGGGAGGAAAAAAAAAGCCTCCACGCACTTCAGGACAGCACTGAACTGGTGTGTCTGAGTTTCACTCCAGGAAATGAGCAGGGATCCAAGGAAGCATCCCACATGTTCAGAGCAGGGCTGCTGGTGTTGCTGGCGAGTTTGTTTTGTTTTGTTTTGTTTTGTTTTCAAGCCTTGTTTGCAGTTGTAAAATCCAGCAGGAAGAAGCAAGTTTGTCTAACATGCCTGGCTGAGGGAGTGGGTTTTCCATGGCTTCCCAGGGGTGCATGGAAGCAAATATGATTCAGAGCACTTCTGTGGACAGTTCTGAAGAAGAAAGTGCAGATTTCTGAACAATACAGTCTGCAGTGACAAGCTCCAGCAAATGTCTCACTTTATTGGGAATTAGTTTCCTGTCAAGCCCCAGGCTTCCAGAAGAGCTCAGGATATAAATGCGTTGTGAGTGCTGTAAGATTTACTATCATACAGGGTAATGTTGCAAAAGCCATACACAGGTGTGTGAAAGAGATTGTCTATATATAGTCACCCCTAATTCACATCAGATTTCCACAGCAATTAAAATCCATGGATAGGCTTGAGTTCCACTCCCCCCCCCCCAAAAAAAAAAAAAAAAACAAACCAAACAACTCTTCACTAAGAGTCTGTCTTTGAATAGCATAGGGGATGGTGGGAATAAAGCTAATAGCAGAGCAGTTGTTCAGTCAGGATTCTGCCTCCTGCGCTGGCAAGTGCTGTTCAGAGAGGTAACCCGACCTGTCTGCGGACACAATCTGCAGCCAGCTGAGGGTGAGGCTGGGCCAAAGGCAGGCCAGGCTGGCATATGTGATGGTCTTTCATTTCTCTCCTGGAGGATGCTCAGTGCTGTTACCCCATTAGCAAGCCTCAGGGACAATACAAACCAGGAGGGCCATTTGCCTTCCATTCTTTTGTAACTGGCATATTTTCCTAGTTTGCTGCCCAAGGTAAACTGGCAGCTATGCCAAATTAAATCACTGCCATCTTCCACCTTGATTACGTTTTTTCCAACAGAGGTATTTTACAAAGGGCTCACGTTCCAAATCCACACCACACCCAGCCTTGGGTCACCCTTTAGCTTTCCTAAACACCAGCTCTGCACAGTACATTTGATAACTGCTGTAATAACCCACACTCTACAGGTGCCAACCCCTCTCCTGCGTGGCTGGGGGGGGGGGGTGTGTGCGCATCTGTTGGCTAACAAGAAACACAAGCTCTATGAAACACTGCCAACGAGCACCAAGGCCCAGCACATCCCTCCCTGGCTTGGTCTAGCCCCTTTGCCCTTTACTTGGCTGCCTCAGGGGGCTTCCCGGGGTGCCGTGGCAGCAGTGGCTCCCTCACCCCGGGCAAGCACCCCAGGTGAGGACTGCCACCCTGGGG
>NW_009206796.1:0-14960 GCF_000690835.1 Fulmarus glacialis | reverse complement strand
GGGGAGCCGGCGCAGCCTGCCCCTCCTCGAGGGCTGCCCCAGCCGCGCCGGGCTTCGGTCTGGAGGGGTGCGGGGGTGCTCAGCCGGGCGCTGGCTGCAGGTGGACATGTCTTGCCGAGCGCCGGCCTTACAGTAGAGAGCTGCACTTCGACCTTATTGTGCAACCATCATAAAGGAAGTAAATATAGTTAAAGTAAAAATACAACCTGCCTTTTAATAAATGCTCTCTTTTGCCAGGTGCTGTTTCCCTGGAAAACGGAACTATTGGAACAATATTATCTGAAAGATAAATCGTAGCATGTGGCAAGTTTTAAGGGGTGTCAAATTTAAAATACCACCTCTTATTTCAGTATTATAGAATAAGCTTTGCTCTTACATATTGGGAACAGGTGGAATTAGAGGCTGGAACTGTGTTGCAGTGGGACCGACTCAGCACCTGCTAATGGCCTGGCTGACAGTGCCCAGAACTGACTGGCCTGATGGCTGACTGAAGGCTGCCAAGGTGGAGACTTGGAAGAGTAAGAGCTATGGGAAGGGATTGCTTTAAATAGGTCAAAGACAAAGTATTTTCTACTTAGGGTTGCCCAAACATGGGTGTCAACGCTTCCTGCATTACATATTTGTGGTGATCATTTAATTTGTAGTACTGTAACATGAATTAAATTGCTCTGCTTGCTGGTTGGCCCCATGAGCGATGGGAACAGTGCTGAAGTACTGTCCCATGCCTTACTTGCCCCCAAATACGCAAACGTGTCTACAAGGGAGAAGTTGTTTGCCAACAGCTCGCAGGGGAAACATAAAAACTATATTTGTTCTTAACGTATAGGCCTCAAATAATAGGGTGAGTAAATGTCTTTAAATTGAAAGTCTTAGAAATTCACAGCTTATGGTAAGGGATATTACTGTTCTAGTTTCTCATGTCCTCCTCTCACCTGCAGTAGATTTCGGCTGCTGAGTAAAAATTACAATGCTTAGTCTTTCCTAAGGCTCTGATCACTTCACCAGGTGGCATCACTAGAAGGGACTGCCGAAGTCCTCTGAGAAGTTTTATATTAATCTTTTATTCTTGTTCTCAAATGTTTTGTGCTCTGCAGCTTTTCTCAGTCATCATTTGAAACTCAAGGGAGAGAAAGAAATGCCCTTTCCTTCTCTATGACTTTTAACTTCAATTTTATCAATTTTTGCCAAATTACAATGCTGCAAAGTAGCTGCGATTTTACAGATGTCATTGTAGGTCATGTTGCCCGTTTCTTACAAGGCAGTAATGCTGCTTCAAGCAGGGTAGTCCCAACCAGTTTGCGGCTGCCACAGTCGAGAGCATTGCTAGTTTTAGGTGTGATGAAATTCTATAAGCAACATACCAAAGAACTATCTAGAATAGAAGTCTAGTCACATTCCCTAAACTGTGGAAGAGTTAATCTACATCAGCTGTTCAAATGATTTATTAAGGGTAAAAAAGCTAGATTTAAGCTAAAACAGCCCGAAGGTGCAGAGTGGATGCAAGTCTCTCTTTCACGGCATCTAACCAAGAGTATAGTCCAATGCTCCAGTGCCCGGGGAGTGATGGAGGAAGAGAGAGTGACATGAGAGGTGGATGAAATCATCAAGTGGCAGTAGCAGGCAGCGTGAAGGGTCAGAGCAGCCTATCTTCTACCGCTCGCATTCTAGGACAGCTTAATGTAGTTTACAGTTGCATACAAAACCAGAAATAAAAACCTAGAAATCTTCACGTCCTTGTTCTAACGCTCTCTTTAGTGTACCATATGGCATATCTACCATATTAGGTAAACAACTTTACAAAATTACAAGAGCAACTGAGGTTCATTACAACTTGTGCATTATAAGCGCGTAGGATTCATTACTGAATAATTTATCTTTTCATACGCTCTGCCTTTTGTTTGACATTGGAAGTAACTTTCCAGACTGGATTCTTCAGGACTGGGATTCCAGCTCCTCTGTACTGTACTGTTCACCTTCTATTTTAAATGGTGTAAAAGAGCAACTTGCATAAGAATTCTAGTAATGGATTACTGGTAATTAGCGGTGTTGGTGTAGAAATAGTCAGACTCGCCATACAGTGAATGCTATGTAGTTCACCCATCAGCAATTACATCAAAAGATCTTGAATATTACAGGCACTTATGGATTCTCTCTAGTGTCAAAGAGTAGAAGCTAGCAGGAGCTATACAGGGAAAATGGAGGACTGTCAGTTCCTTTAACCTGCTCCTTTTAGTATATTATTGTTTAAAATACTTTTTTTTTTCCCCCTAGAACAACCTTATGTAGATCATGGCACAGAGACTGTGTCTCAAGATACAAGTGGTAATGCAATTCTCTTTCTGTTTGTTTTCTAAAAATGTAGTTAGCCTAGAATTCATTACAGGAACATCTGACAGAGGTGACAGCAGTATGGATTATGGTGATAAGGGACATATCGGAGAAGCCTACAGATGGTTTGTGAGAAGGAGAGTTGCTTTTGGTTGTCTGTACACAGCTCCTATGAGTCTTAACCGACCAGTCAGAATACTAAAGTCCCATCAATAAATAGATGAAAAACCGATAGTGATAGTTTTGACTGGTGATTTTTTGCTCTCCTTTCTTGTCCCTTTCTCTGCTCCTCACCCAGGCACTGATCATTTAAAATGCTGCAGGTTGGGGTTTAACCAGTAATACCTTGATTCCACAAGTTCAGTCAAACAAGATGACAGAATCCACACAAATTTTGGTTTTATTCAGAAAGCTTCACTGTCCTTGTAGCCAGTATCTCACCCTACCTTTCTGCCTTGTACCCCATTTCCAATTTTTTTGGAGGCATACAAGAGCTCAATGGACAATTTGATAAGTACAGAGTCTCAGGAAGAAACAAAGGAATGGAGGCCTGGTTGAAGATGATGCAGTCCTATGCAGAAGCTCCCAGTTGGTAAACTTGAAAGTCTATGTGCCAATTCTTCTGCAAATGGGTGTCAGTCTGCACTAACAAGTGTTCAGCAAAACCAGCAAGACTTCATATGCATCTGGAATACAAATGTTTGACAATCTGTAGGAAAAATATTCCTGTTTTAAGCATTTCACTTTGAATTTACCACAGACATGCACATGGAGATAAATAAAACACCTTTAGTGCCTCTTTGCACTTTACTGTCTTCTTGAAATCTCAAAATACTGTTAAAGTCTTGGTCTTAAAATCATCCCATTTACTTCAGCTGTCCTTAAGTGAATCCCTGAAGAAGACTAATGCTCCTAATAGTCAGGGATTAATATTCAAAATTATGTACGGTATGCTCCAGGAAAATGTCTTAATCTTTGCATTGTAAAATAAAAAGAGATGAACAGTAGATTTGGAAAGCAACTGTACAGTCCCTTTTTATTTTATGATAATCATACCTACCTACATTCCTATTTCCACTTAAGGACAGTGTCTATCCTGATGCGTACTAAACTGTTTCTGCTAGCTACAGAAACTCCAACCCTTTGACTGCAATTCAGTGTTCCAGACAGAACACCTAGCACGATGCTCCTATGGAAGAGGTATGGCAAAACCACCCACTTATTTAAGTGTTTATATCTGCATAACAGTTATTGGAACTCCAGAAGTCGAGTAGAAAAACAAACAACTCTTCTTTTCATAAAATATATTTAGTTATAGTGAGATATGATTGAATAAATGTGTTACGTGACAGATTAAGGGATATCGTCTTTTTAAAAACAAGGTATTTAACAATACCTAGTTATTAATTGGGAAATACATAGAAAATATCTGTTAGAGAAAGACTACTTATGAGCTTGATTTTCAAAAAGAAAAGTTAGCTGAGCACACAACTGCCTTGGCAATCTTCTCTAGATTTTATGAGACAGTTAGAAGACTGTGTCACTAATACAAGCTATGTGCAATTCACATGGGCATTACTTAAGTATGGCTGTAGTGAGGCATACCAAAGTCCATGCAACTCAACATCCTGTGCCCAAAAGAAGATGCCCAGAGAATATACTGTGGGATAAAGGATTATTGTTTAAAGGCCTTCAAGGCTTTACAGTATAAAAGAGCTGTGGAATACTGTTTTTCCTTCCCAACTGCACTTAATCTAACTCGTCATGCTTCTTACTGCTTGCCAAGATAGGAAGTATCAATATCCAGACTCATCTGTAAGGGAAGAGCTAGGGAACTTTACTAAGAAAAAGGAGCACTTGTATAAGAAGATGGAAGTTTCCAACTACACACCGCAGCAGCTAGCAGGTATTTTTTTAAGCAAATCTTCTGAATGGAGATTACTAGCAAATGTCCAGAATTATGTCTGTGAAAGAGACAAGAAGCAGACATGTCAACAAAGATTTGTGTTTTATCTGTTCTGAAAAATTTCTTGTGCAAGTTTACATGATTCATGGGAAAAAAAACATTATTAAAAGATTAGTGGTCCTTCTGGTCACTACAACTAGCTTCAATAATTTCACATATTTTGAATTTAGCAAATTATTAGAACTGACTGGGCAAAATGAAAATACTTTCCTCTCTAAGCAAATTAAAGTAACTTTTGGAAAATTGAATCACCATTTCCAAGTGATACTCTGACAGAATATATCAAGAAAATGTGCCTACTGATGGGTCTCATTACTGGAAATCCAATTTGCACATTTTACAGTCAGGATTTGTTAGAATATGTTTGAAACATTTCTTTTTAGTGAGAGGTGACTTTGGCAGTTTTTGCTTCAATTGTTCTGGGATTCTTTGTGAGCAAAGTATTACCCTGCCAGGGATGTTTTATCAACAATATATCCTCAGACAACCTGAACGTGTACTAATACAACAGATATTCCAGTTCTGGACTCTTTTGTGCCCTCTTGATTTAGAGCTGTTCTAGTTCTTCCCTGAGTTTTCCAGCATCATTCAATATCTAACATTCTCTCCACCAGTCCTCACTGTTTACGTTTTGAGCAGATCACTGGTCCTCGTCTTCCTTTAGTCCTCTTCAGGATCTCAGCAATTTAAAAAACAATGGACAAATCGGTCTGTGGCCTCCAGACACAAGCTTGGTAGCCTGCTACGGTCAGAAGGTAGCTTGTGTTCTGCTCACAGCTCTGTCCAGCTTCATACATGACATACAGTAATGGTCACTCGGGTCACTCTTAAGTGGTATAGTTAGGATGACTTAACTTGAGATATAAAGGCCACAGAAAATTTCTTTGTCTATGTCAATATACTAACTGTTCTCTTGTCACTGATTATGCTGTGTGTGCTGCTGTGCACTGCTTCCTCATCTCTCTAATAATCTTCTGTGTATCAGATGAAGGCAAGAGCCAGAGGAGATAGACTGTGAAGCTGGTGTAATGCTACTACACTCTCCATTCTGTGCATCAAGAGCAGAGCAGCATGCACTCTTAAAACTGGAACTCCTTAAAGAACTGAAGACTGCTTGAATTTTCCAGTCAATACCATGATACAGCATCCTTAGATCATTGCCTTTTTGCCCCATCAGAAAGAGTTTTTACTGGACACTTGTTTAACAATTGAGTAGTTATGGCAATTGGTGTTACCCTCTTTCTTTATATGCTTCCCTCCACTCACTCACCTTCAAAAATACATAAATAAAAATAAATGAAAAAACTGAAGATAAATCTTCATCTTGTTTGTTCTTGGTCAGTGCCAGGTCAGTTAATGCCATGTCAGTCATGAAACAGCAGTTGCTGTACATGAAAACATTTGTCCTATGGAATTTGATAGGCATTTGTTTTATCACAATGCCTAGAGATCGTAAGTTACAGGAACAGAGCCGGACACATTCTTTGTCCATATGTCCCTGTCTAAATCATTCAATAGCCCCACGGCACCCCTCTTTTAAAATAGAGGAGTTATTTAAAAAGACGATTGTGTGTGTGCCTGAATATATACATTTTAGCTCAACAATAAGAAATGTCAAATGAAACTAACAGGCCGAAAAGTTGGTAAAACTTTCAGTGTATGTACAATTTGTAGGTCAAAATCCAGATTCTTGTAGATTTGAACTGGAAGAATAATTACATGTGCAAGCATTTCTGAAAGTCATCTTTAGATGACAAAAATGGCTAAATCATTTTCCCTACTCCACCTCTAATTCATAGTCTGCCAAATGCTCTTACCAAGCCTTATGGGATGATAGGATTCTTCAGAGCAACCTGAGTAATCTTAGCGACATTATAAAGAAAACAGACACAGAAGACACTGAACTGGAAAGCCAGTGTAGACAGAAGAGGTATGGAAACACCATCATTTAATGAAAAAAATGAAAGAAATCTAGTAAAGGAGGTTTGTTTTGGTTATAATGAAATGAGATTGTATCTAAACATTTTGTGGATTTGGAATGCAAGAAGTATGTATGCAAGATTTTGCCAAGGTTTTTTTTTAATGACTTCTCTGTAATAACTGATTAAAATAAATCATGCTTGTAGCTTCTTTATTGAGCTGCCTCAGACTTAATGAAAACACAGCACGAAAGGCTATTATACAAGTTTTTTTTCTGAATTCTCCAGCAGTCTAAAAGAGTTAGGGATATGATTCCAGACTATAGGTTACTTTCTTACACTACCTAAAATATATTCTCACTATCAGAGACAGAGTTCAAGGGCTTGCCCCTATTCCTTTAATGAGCTTTTGCTCATTTTTGAAACTCCAAACAAATCCAATAACTCAATTAAATATGGGATGTGTTCCCACAGCTGACAGAATAAAGTAGTACATGTTTTGAAGGAAGTCAGACAAATATTTTAGCTCTCAAAATACAAGATGGGGAAAACTTCCAACCTAAAAGAAATGACACACGCAGATGGAGGGCCAAGTTTTTTATGTTAAATTGTTTTTATGTTAAATTGTCAATTTTGTCTGTTTGGGGTTACTTGAAATACTCTTCCATTACCACAGAAGCGTAACAACATTGCCGTCACTATTACTTAATTTTCTAGCTAGGACAGTAAACCCATCCATCTGTGTAAACTAACCATTTATTAAGACAAAGTGGCAGGCAACAAATGTAACATCTTGTTTAGGAAGGATGATTAGTTAGGGAAGCAATAGACAATTTGTACATTCTTGTGTAAGAAAGTCAGATAGTTTTTATGAAACTATAAAACTTGTTTCTCTTAATTATTTTCAGCAGAGCAAAAGGAGCTAGTTTTGCTGCTCTGTACAGTTTAGTGGGCCAGTAAGTTTACTCATTCATTACTGTTCCTTGACATGAAGCCATCTAAGTAGAATTGTACGACTTGGCAGCCTGAAGCCATCCCTGCTACACCCTTATCCCCAGCAAGAGCCCATCAAACGTAACATCCTTGCGACTTTAAAAGCTATGTGAAGTTGCATACTGGTACATGTTGGTACGATCATACATGCTAGCTCTTACCCCTGTACTATTACCAGCATTTCCACTGACTCAAAGAGAAAGAAAAAGGTCTGTGCAGGGCCAAGTTGCCCCCTTCCTAAAGCCTTCCTGTCATTAAAAGAGATTCACAGAAAACAGAACCCTTAAACCTTCTCTTGCAGTTTGACTGCTTTTAGGTGTTCTAAATTCAAACTTTTTAATTCAGAAGGATCATCTCTCCTACAGGAGCCACACCATCCTCTTTTATATCTGGGTAGAGTAGTGAGCTACCTGCATCACACAGAGACTGAATCACGAACTCTTGCTCTGTAAAGACCAGAGTGCATTATCATCCTATTACAGCTCAGATAGTTATTTGAAAAGTTACTCAGTACAATGTCACTTTGGGCTTCCAGTTCATTCTTTTGCAAATGGAAATATCGGATTTCTTTCAGTTTAGAATACAAGAAGATATGTTTTTTTCTAACTTACAATCTCACCCTCAACTCTACTTGGAGTTCTTTCTGCTTCATCAATAACAATTAAGATTCTCCAGACCAGTTTATGCTCTGAGTTATACTTGCACAAACCTTTTGCCTTCAAAATATCTTACTAATGACTGTATGTCCCAGATAGCCTTTAGAAGTTTGTCACAGGTGATGTCATAGGCAGAGTAAATGCTGAGGATGCTGCTAACTAAAATGCAGAGTCCAAAATGAAGCTGTGAGGCTCTTTGGAAAAAATTAAGCATGTTAATATGAATTAAGTGAGCAAATTGAAATGCCAAATCTCAAATATTATTATTAGGGTTACTTTACAGAACAAAAATGTGGTTTAAAAGTGCCCTAACTAATAAAACCCTTGTCATACATCAAGTAATAGAGAAATGAGGTATGAAGTACAAATAATGCAAAGGCTTTGGAACAGTAAATGTCAGAATTTTCAGGTGTATGTGGAAAGTGTGTACACAAATACCACAACAGTAAGGAGAAGCATGAGTTAGAACTGACCAGCCAGAGAGACACTGCTGTCTTATGTGAAGATTGATTTACAGTTTAGCTTCTAAAATGTGAAGGAGATTAAATGCCAGTTTATTGTCATACATAAATTACTTTCTGAAACTGCACTAAAATCCTATTGCTATGAATTATCTTACCATTCTTGATATCTTTAACCTAAACCTGTATTAAAACTTATAAACTCCAAAGCCTGTTTAGTCTTAGGTTAAAAAGTAAAATAACAAACACAAATGAAGAACACCCTAGCAGATAAAACAATGACTAATAATTCACATCCTCAAAGACGTTTCTGAAACATGCCTTTTAAAACAAGTCCAAGAACAATTCACGCTATGAAAACTGCAGCAGATGTTATGCAGGGAAAGAACAGCATACTGCCGAGTCTAGGTAAAATGCTACGTTACCTAGCTGAACAGAAAGAAGCAGAATCTACTAGTCGTTTGTAAAACAGGTAAGGAGAGGGAGATTCATTTATTTGGCTCAAGAACAGAGTCCACTATAGAGAATTAATGCAAATGAGGTCTCTGAACTAAAACATCTAATAAAGGAGCTCCTTCCTCTATGTTCTCAGCCCAATGAGATATGTTGTCCTATGATTTGATTTGCACTAGCAAGAACTGGGCAGCAGGGTCTTGGTTCAACCCCATTCAAGCCTCACTGCCAATGAAATAGTGCTCAACACTGATGGCCTGAAGGTGTTCAATAATTTGTAGAGAGAGAAAGAAGTACAAAGAGAGAAGGAGGAGGTCTTAAAGAAACACTGCTATCAAGACTTCTGGAATTTCAGCCAAACCCAATTAGTAAAGATAGTTTTCTGTATAGGGAATGGTGAAATTTGCTAGTCTGCAACATCCAGGGGTCTGAAGTATGTAGTGAATACAACTTGTACTCTCCAAAACATATGATTTTGTTCTGAAAAGACTGTCCACAGAGCGATGTATCAGGCTGTACTCCCATCTGCTCCATAGTCTCTCCACTGAGACTACTGTCAAGTGTATCAAGCAGGTCAGTTGTGATAGTCTAGTTGTAACTTGGGCTCCTTTCAGCCTAGAAGTGGATTTAGATCATTGGTTATCACTGCAGCTCTTGAACCTCTTGGAAAGTTGGGCATGAAGCTAAATACACAGATTCTTATTCTCCCAGTTAATGCATAAATCTGAAACCCTACAAAATCTTTATTTACAGGCTAATCCTCTGCAGCATTTCGTAGAATCATAGAATCATAGAATCATTTCATCCCTCAAAGACAAATTTTTGCCTCCTTTCTCCATTTATTCTCTCCCATTCGCCTTTCAGCATGCTCTTCACTCCACCTTTTGCTCATTTCATGCCTGAAAAAACTTTATGAAATCCCATCCCCTTTTGTCCCATCCCCTCACATCAGTGCCTCTGTGAGAAGGATACACAGAGGCTTGCAGTTCACCTCAGCGCAACACTACCTGAGAAAAAGCAGCCTATGCAGCAAAAAAAAAAAAAAACCAGTCAGAGATTTTTCCTAATGGAACACTGTATTTCAGGCTATGTTCAGTGCTCCCCACTGTCCTAGATAGACAACTATCTCTCTTTATGCCCTAATTATTTCTAAACTTAGGTCTGAATCCTTTTACTCATTTGAATGGGAGATAGATGCCTAAACACTTTTTTTAGAATCTAGGTCTAGCTTGTAAGACTTCATCCTTCAATTTTTGTGACCAAACTGCAAACTTCAGCTTTGTCAACCTTTTTTGTATCACATTCATTATCCATTTACCTGTCTTCTTGAAAGGATCTCTTCAAATTGTCTCCAGCTTCCACATCCATGAATAAATCACCACCTAGTTAGCCAGGATAACTTTGTCTTGCCATTTGTGATTCAGAAAGCCTCAGTATAAAAGGTATTTGCACTTCTCTAACTGCTCCGTCCCCCCATGCTTCAACGATGAAATGAATCGCAACAACAGACAGGATTTTGAGTTGTGTTTGTGGTCTTATATCTAGTACTGAGTGGTTTTTTAGTCTCATTTTCACAGCTTGTAAAGTAGATGCTGTAGTATAGTGATGTGAGTGTGAAAAAAGTCTGGAATAGCAGTTTGTGTTCATTCTAATAAAAGATGTTATGCATGTCCAAGATATTTCAGTTTTATAAAAATAAGTACATGCACGTTCCCTCCTTACTCTGTTGCATCAAAAGTGTCCCAATGACTTCTAACCTCTATAGGTTCAGGTAATCAAACACAACTTTTATAAGTAGGCCCTGTAGATTCTTGAGGTACAAACAGCAAAGACTGGGCAGGGCAGAACGGCACTGTTGGCTTATCCCATAAATTTAAGTGGATATATTGAACCTATCTTAAAAAACTGAAGAGTTTAGAAGTCAGACTGGTAATTCAAATCCCCACATGGTAATTTGAATCTTCCACACGGAAGTGCTACACAAACAGAAAAATTCTCCCGCATTTCTTTTCCTTTTGGATTTTCACAAATACAAAAAGAAATTATCATTTTGCATTATAACAAAGTTTTTTTCCCTATAGAAAATGATTGATTTAGCAAGGAAAAGAGTAAACTGACTACAGTATGAAAAGTGGTATTGAATGCATACATGGAACAAGAAAATAAAGTTAATGTGAATGTATTTATAATAAAGCTGGTTAAAAATTATAGATTAAGAGCCCGTTAAATCTAGTAGGTAATTCAAAATGGTACTTTTAAAATCTCTACAGGTAAAGCTTAATCTCAGATACTGACACCATACCTTATAAGACTGTATATCTGTACAAAATAATAAGTTTGTTTTCAGCCAAACTCACGGCGAACATTTCCTCCTGTTACATTTGTAAGTTAGAGCATTGAAATAAACAGCAACGCCCAAATTGTGGTCTTGCTTTGAGACTCACAAACTTTATGGGTCTGGATAAGAAGTTTAAGCTCTCTGCCATCGCATCTTTATTGGTAAAATATATTTTGTCTTGACTGTGCAACGCACTTGGACTGCTGAGAAATGCAATGGAATAATGCAGATTTATGCCAGTTCC
Source organism: Fulmarus glacialis (assembly GCF_000690835.1). Taxonomy (NCBI): domain Eukaryota; kingdom Metazoa; phylum Chordata; class Aves; order Procellariiformes; family Procellariidae; genus Fulmarus; species Fulmarus glacialis. The sequence continues at coordinate 3,602 of NW_009206796.1, read as the reverse complement.
ACTAAGTACACAGTGGAGGTACTAATTAAGAGAACCAATCCCACACAAGCCTAAAACTATGACATTTTATAAAATATTTCATTTAAATCCAGGAGTTAAACTGACTTTAAATTTGATAGATGGGGGTGGAATGAAAGATGTCAAAATTGAAATGTCTGAGGCACAGATTCAAAACAGAAAAAGAGAAAGAGAGAAAGGGAAGAGAGGACAGAACAGTATTACATGTATTACAATCTCTGTATTTATTTCTGGAATAAAAGAGAAAACAACACCTATTGTTTTGAAGGAATTTTTTTCAGAAGAGATACCCCTTTTCCTGAGATACAAGAGAAACTAATGTAATGAAGCACTATTTCCTAGATGCATCATTGTATCTCTTTTTCTTAGACTTTGGGAAATGGAGAAGCTAATTGTATTAAGCACACATTATCTAAATAAAAGTTACCAAGTTTTCAATTTTTTTCTACTTATTCATGTTTCTATTTTTTCTTTTAATTTCCTTATTCCATTCTCCTTCCCTCTGTCTTCCGTTTATTCTAGTTTCCTTCAGTTGACTTTACGTGTTTTTTTCTTTATTCTACTTTCTCTGCTTTTCTTTATTTAGAATAAAAACACACGCATAGATGGATAATTTTTTTTCCTTCTCATCTTTCCTGCATTTTTTCAATTTCTCCATCTTTTTCCAGTCCCTCCTTCATTCCTGGGCTCTTTTCTAGTACCCATTCCCTGTATCACTATTGAATCGTGTTCTGTACTTGGTGACCTTAGCTTTCTTCCCTGCAGCTACCACTTTTTTCTTTGAAACTACTGGCGTGTTTCTAACTTTTCTTCCTCTAGGGCTCACATGTTTCTCCCTTCCTTTGTATCATTTGTGTTGTTTGCCACACCCAAATTCAAATCTCTGTTCTACTTTCACCTCCTCCATTTTCCATGCTAGTCTCTTTTCTCTCCTCTTCTTTGCTACCAGCTGCAAACATATCCCACTGTCCCCAGGTGCAAGAGGTGATGCTTCAGCAGCCAGTGCCTGGCTCACTTCTTCCGGCAGTTGGAGCTTGTTACAGATATCTTTCCAACAGCTGCCCTCTGTCATTAACTCTGCCAGATGTCAGTTCAGCTCCCTGAACACGGGCATCAGCCACCACATAAGTGCTCTCTCACCATCATACACCCCACAAATTTTCATCATTGCTGTAAGTCACAGGTTTCTATTTTAACTGCTATGAAATGTCATTAGATGTAGCGGTGGTGACCATCCCAAATGCCACTGGTTGCATTCCAACTGCCATGGGAGTCTCCTTAGTTCTGGCAGCATAGGTTTTCCTGTAAATGAACTAGCTATGTAATGACATACTCTGACTGTACCCTACCTCCAGTCTCCAAAGACCACGGTTACTGGTGGTCCAAAATGCTGTTCTGTGAAAGCAGTGCCTGCTGCTACCATGAGGTCCAACTCTGCTAGCTTTCTTCCTAGTACCGTGATGAACTGCAATTGGCTTCTTCATATGAAGCCAAATATTCCCTCTTCATATGAGGGATGCCCAGGATCGCACACTTGTCATGTATTTACACAGCGAAAGATGCTCTTTCATTCCCCCTTTCAACACTTAATGGATGAAGAACTGTATTTTTTAGGAGAATAAATAACACTAACAGGGCATTTAAAATGTCAGGTGTCATATTTCTTCTTGATGATCACTAGTTATCTCTGACTGTTGTCAAAGAAAAGATACTGAGTAAATTCATTACAATAAGAGTATCCTCCAGAGGCAGGTCGATTTATGGCCATGATGATTATAACTAAAATTCTATATGTTTGCATATCTTTCCTTACCAGTGTAGAGTTTATGCCACTTTGGTGTATTATTCTTTTTCCACATTAATTAGTCTTCCTGTGGGATCCACATTGCTGTATGGGTACATGATCGTCCCTTTCTCTTTCCTGGTATTTAAAAAAAAAGTGAAAGGATGAAACAATCATAATACCTGTTGCTGAATACAGAACAAAATACTGGAACTAGAGGTGCTTATGAATCAGTGACATTTTGGTGTGCATAAAGAAAAAAAAGAGTTGAACTGAAAAACCCATTTCTAAAAAATATTTTAAGAGTGGAAGTAAGGAGCATAAAGTTAAATATATTGTGGAGTTGGAGAATATAAACCAAAAGAGGGAGTACTGCTTCTCTACCTTGGGCTGCATTGCCCATACAGACATCATTTTTCCCATTCAAAATAATTATTTGTGACTGCCCTGAACTGAGCATTTTATTATTATTATTATTATTTTTTGCCCTATTTTTTCTCTGTTTGAACTTTTCCACATTCTTAAACTAGACACTCCTCATAAAGGGGAGCTAGATGAGTTTTTTCATCAGGGAAGTTTCTAACCAGTAATTTGCCCGCTAAAGGGCACTGTTTACTGCACTAAAAATGGAATCTTCTCTTGCTCTGTATAGGTTATACTTAAGGCTGAGCTAAAAATCTAAAATGATTGACTGTTAGGGATGACTTTCTTATTCAAAAATACTCTTTGCCCAATTAATATATATGAAATAATTTACTTTTTTTTTTTTAGCAACTTTCTCCATGCTAGAACAATGAAAATCTAACACTAGAAAGACTGCACGTGTGTCCATAAGAGTGAGTGAGAAGAAAGGCGTCTTCCCTGTTCAGACAGGGAGATCTGCTCTCCAGGCTGTATAAACAGCATGAAGAGTAGTACCATAAAATACATAAGGTCACAGGGTGGACAGCTTGGGGCATTTGGAGAACAGCTTTCTGAGCCATGGTACACAAGGAAGCAGGTCGTCGTGACACGAGCATAAAGCTGTGGACTGCATACTACAACAGTAGTATGCTGTTGTATCACTGATGGAAGACATGTAACCAAGGCATGGGTGCATGCAGGTCCAGCAAACCTCTTTACACTTAGAAAATGGCTCCCACTGTATTGTCTCCAGCTGCTGGTTTTGAATCTTATTCATTTGCGTCACACAAATTAGTGAGATTTGTGCACTCTGACCTGCTGCCCCAAATGTAACTGCCCTGCCTGATCCCCATCCACCCTCACGTTGGTTAGTGACTTCACCTCCTGTGACTATGTCTGCCAGATGCTACCGGTTGTCTCTCATTGACCCGCAGATGGCTGGGGAGCCGGAGAAATCCCAGGAGACGCTGCACTGAAAGATTCATTCTCCAGCTGCGGCCTAGCATTGTGGTCCCTCTGCCACGATGTGACTTGCCGCCATCGGCACAGCGGGTGCATCCCATCTCGCTGAACAAAGGCACGGTGTGTGCCTCACGGGGCAGGCCCCCGGCATGCACCAAAGGCTCTTCCAGCACGCAACCAGGCTCTTCAACTGCCATGGCACCAGAGGGAGGAAAAGGGGCTCGGGCAGGAGGCAGCCATCCCTGTTCTCGTCAGAGCGCTGCTGCGGCTTGAGGCAGCTGGCGTCCGCGGGCAGCCTTGGAGCAGCCTCTCTGCTGCAGAACCCCAGGGGGGCCTGGTGGGGAGCGGGGTGAGGTGAGGCGGCAGGCGGCTCTCAGGGCGGGAAAAGCTCCCCTTACAGACCGGCTCGGCGCGGGGTGGTGCTGGGGAGGCGCCC
>NW_009206795.1:426-14192 GCF_000690835.1 Fulmarus glacialis | reverse complement strand
TGACAACTTAAAACTGACAACTTAAAACTATTTTGATATGCACTTTGTTCACTTTAGTGTCAACCACTATCATGTCAAGTACTACACGTAAGTTTTAGTATTAGGAGATAAAGCATGTCTTTTTGACTTGAGGCAGATACAACTTTATCTAATATGACTTTTAGTAAGTGCTGTAGACAGTGCTATTTTGCAAATATATTCAGATACACATACTTCCCTCTGTCCCCTTCAGTTACCATAACACCCTTTCTAATGCCTATTACAGTTTAGTCTTACCATCCTCTGGAATGTCCAGCTCACATTTTCCATCCCACTGGAGGCACTGAGACATCAGCCGCTCTGTCTCAGACCGAAGAATGTTTCTAAAAATAAAGGTGTATTGAAAAAATCAGGTTTTGGAAAATTTTCTAACTGCTGTCACTACTTGTGACTGTTAATGGTTACTATCCTTTCGCTTTCAGAGAAGCTACGCTGTCTTTGAGCAGTAGCCATTAGACTGTTTTAGTTTGCTGACTGGCTGAGATGCAATTTCTTTTCGACTGCTTTCAAGCTTGTGTTCCTTAGGACAAGGTGTTAGTCTCCAGAATTTTATATTCTTTACTTGCACTAGCAATGCAAAAAGGGAGATAGGAATGTATGCCTACCCAGGTCACTGCTGACAGGCACCAACCACCATAAGCTAATCTTTACAAGATGTCTCATTACTCATATTAAGGACCTCAGAACAGACAATAGGGAAGGGAAACAAATGAACACAAACCTGAAATAGGGCACATCATGCTCTGGCTCTCTTATATCATCTGACTTGGTTTCAAGCGCTGTTATATCCGTAGAGACAGGAATTGTTTCATTTGACCTTTGAACAGGAGTTTTCTCATCTGATTCACTTGCTGAAAAATGCAAAAGGCATTTGTTCAGAATCTGGTGAGAAATAAACACATTAGAATAATAAAATAAACAGGAACTTCGTACCTTTTTCTTCTTTCAAACTTGTAGTGATTTGCTGTTCTTGAATGCCTTTACCAGCAGGTGAAATTTGACTTTTTAAATTAGGCTCCCGTGCATTAGTTTCACTGTATTTTTCAATTATATTACTGGAAACAACAACAAAAAAAGTACATTTAGAGTTAAGACACATTGAGAAACTGACATCAAATATGGCCAGATACACAAAAAGGCTATCTTACATTCAACCCTAAAGAATGCAAGCAATTCCTATTAAAATTAATAGCACAAGTCCCTGATATATGAAGCTGCTTTACTTTAAAGCATAGATGGGATTATAGATTATATAGCTTTCTTTGCTGTTGGATTAAGACCACATTTGACTAAGTAACAATAGCAACCATGGTTATCAGATGTTTCAACAACACAACAGTTTGTTACACAAGAAATCTCTCTATAGAAAGCTGATGTTTTCTGTAGCATCAGAGGGGTTCATTTGCATTTCAGGCCATTAGAAGAAAGAATCTTACACTGGAGATTTCGAAAAATCCCAGAAAGCATCAGGTGTCAAAAATGCATTTGCCCTAGAAGGAGTCATGGGTGTAACTTTGTAGGTTGCTAATCCATTTAAAGGTTGAAACACGAAGTTTTGAGGTGCAAAAGAGCATGTTCTGGGTCTCCCTGGAGCAGAATTGTTTTTGTTTTCCACTGAGGTCTGTTCCTGTTGAAGTTCTACTGACACTGAATGTTTAGAATCAGCTGCAGAATCTTTTGTCGCTGGATCCAGTTGAGCATTTTTATCCACTTCATGTTTAGAAGGAATTACCTGTAACAGCACAAATAGACAAAGCCAACACTACATTATCAAATCAATAAAATGTTTACTATAGGCATAGGACTGTCTAAAAGCCATCAGGAAGGGAACAGTTTCAGGTAAGTCGCATTTTACAATAGCATACAAGTACAGAATTCATGATTTACCAATAAGCCCAACTGGTTTTCACACCTGCAAATCACTCCAGCAACAGGGATAGCACTTCACTACAAGGAATGAGCGATCCACTGAAGGGCCTAAAGTAGCAGAACACTTCACCTACCAAAACAGTAATTAAAAGTAGCAAACCTTTGCTCCCACTGCTAGAAAAAAAAAGTGCTTTAAGGTGATAAGCTCCTCAAGAGCAGAATTAACTGGCTCCAAATCAACTAGGCCTGTTGAATAATCACAGTTTATACATATACTCTAAATCCAAAGACTGAAGACCAAGCTAAAGTAAGCTGATAGCTGAGGAATGCAGCCCAAGACAAGTGCAGTTAGGACCACAGAATGTCATTAAAAGAGGAGAAGTTAATCAATAAGTTGAATCCACATTCCTATGAGATGAGTGATCAGATACTCACACAGAACGCATTTTTGAGATACCTATTATTGAGATACTGTTAGCTCAAACCAGCCAAAAGAGCTTAGATTGTTTTTCAAGAAAATATGCATCTTCAATCCACTATAAGTCTTGTTATACTTTAGATACCCCTGCTTGGAACGTAAGCCTTGAATTCAATTTTTAAGACACTTCTTGTAATGAGATGCTGAAGTTACAGCAAGAGTTTACCAACTGGCAGCACAAAGCAACTCCTGCCTGTGAAGAGGTACTTACCTGAGCAAAGATGTCTTACCTCCTGTCAGTGTTTGTGCATGACTGCACCGGTTTCAAGACAATACTAGAGCACAGCTGCAGTTATGGAAACAGGAGTGGAGATGGGAGGCGTGAAGGAGACACAAGGTGAGAGGGAATGGTGGAGTGCAAAGAAGGAGAAAAATAATTTATGGTTCTCGCACAGGACTGTCAGCGCATGAATGCATACGCAAATTGTTTGGGAACCTGGGTTGGAGGGCTACGATGAATTCACATACTGCTGTCTCTATGTAGAGGCACTGTTATAGCAGTGAACCACAACGATTGCCTTTAATTATGATATGCCTAACTTGCCGAGAATAACATCTCCAGCTTTATTTTTTTGTGGTTCAAAACCTAAAAATGCATTTATTTCTTAGCTTCTAAAGTCTCATATCATTACCTTAGCATGAAAAGGATACATTCAGAATATGTTTCAAAAAGGAATGAACTGCACAAAATTTACAAATGCTAGATAAAACCAGCAAAGTAGGCTTTTTTTTACTAGTTAAAACATCAGACATGAGATATGTCATGTAAGAACTTCTTCTCTAATTTAAATCATTGTCCAGATCTTGATTAGTAATCAAGTCATCCATATAAGCAAAAGACATTTGATCTTAATTTAAAAAATATGGCAATATAAATACATAGAGCTTCCTCCCAAAATCTAGCTTATTAGTGAACTTCTTATTACTTCTATGCTTGAACACAAGTATATTTGAGCTACAATTACACTGTTACTGGCTCTTAAATCAGTTTTACTGCTTTTCCATTTCAAATATTAAATGACCTACCTCCGTGATGTCAGGTTTGACTGCTTTCTTCTGCTTTCCTACACTTGCTGTCTTTCTCTGTGACTGGTTACCTAGAATGAGAGAAACTCGTAAAGGTCAAAGAGGCATCCGATTAAGACAATCTTTCACCAGAAGACTGCCATAAAAGTCCAGTGGTTAGAGACAGGGAGAGACTGTTTTGTTTCTTCAGTGGGAGGTGGCTAGAGGGCAGACACCTAATTGCAAAAGTTCATCCAAAAGAAAACCTGGCCTAGGATTTAACAGCCTATTAAGAGATGTATCACCAAGAAAGGAAACCAGTTTCATTAAGTCATTAGTCTTTAGATGTTGTCATATACTAAAAATAAAGTCACCTTATTTCCTTAAAGGCTGAAAAGATAACATCAAGCCAATTTGAGTTCAGATTTTTAATTTCTGTATGGCATAGGATTTCTATGGGTGAGTTGAAACCAATACTAACACAGCTGTGCTTTCAGCCTAAGGGTTAATTTCTGTCATATATAATACAAGGGACACTGCAAAACATTCTAGAGAATATCCTGAGAACAAGAATATATACTAAAAATTTCCCCTTCAGTAACTATCATGTTCCCCTATTCTAGTAAACAGACAAACATGGACAAAGAAAAATTCCTGACTCGAAGAACATAGGCTCTCGTCTCTTCCAGAGGTGTCTGTTCCTGATCACAGACTTAATAACCGTATGTCCTTAAACAGCGATACACCCAACTGGCAAGTCTTCACCAGTTCTGGGTTTGTTCTTTCAGTTTATAATTACCATATGGATATTGATGCTCCACACCGATGGATTTTACGGGAAACTGTCCAATGTTGGTTTCAACATCTTGATTTAAATATTGCAATAGAGTTCCAGATGAGAGTCTAAGTGATGCAGTATTTAGTCCTTTTCTTACATGACAATTTGGCATGATTTACATACAGTCTATCTATTCAAAGGAGATAGTTACACAGCAGAAAGTGTGCTAAGACAGTTCAGAACAAGCTGATATGTATCTCTACAGAGCAACAGAGTGCCTGAGATATGAGCAAGATCCTAAAGACAACAAAGCTCTCTTAGACTCATTATCAAATTATATATTAACAGCAGCATATAAACGTACATATGTTGTTTCCAGTGCTTGCTTAGCCAGCACTGGATGGTATCTCTTTACAGCACACTATTCCAAATACTTACGCATCAGGCTTCAGCTACACAAGGAGGACTACGTTCATTGCCTCACTTACCAGTAGTAGCAGCAGTAGTTGTTTTCAGCATCTGCCTAGCTGCAGAGGAGGCTGCTCTAGTGATTCTTACATTTGAGGTTGTCTGGACTGCAGTCTGCAACACTGTAAGAAATGTTAATTCCAGAGATTTCAAAGCTTAACAAGAAGCTGCATTCAAGTAATATAATTGAAAGTTTAAGTTTTGTAGAAATCAGAAAAGTGCACTAGCAATTACTAATTGCATTAGTTTGCCAGAATCAACAGGGGTTTTTCTGTCAGTTCAGTGCACGCAGTGCTAAACATGGACAGCACAGCTCGGCCTTGGCACCAAGGCAATGCTCTGAAGGATCTTGACTGAAGATGTTTTTGTTGTACAGTAGTACCTCCAGGACCATCAAGGTACCAGTGTGCTAGTTACCATGTACAAAGCTTAAGGAACCCTTCTCAGTGTTCCCTGCAATCAGAGTGAACATCATCCCCATTTTACAGATGAAGCTTTCTAGAGTAATAACCTGCCATGGCTACTTGCACAGCTGGAAGCTTAAGCTAACCATTGTGTAACAAAGCAATGCCCTGGTCATTATATGGAAGTATTCTAAGGTCTGAATTTAATGTAATCTAACAAAGTATTCTTAAGACAAATTGCCCCTGAAATATTTCATAAAATATTACAAGTTCATGCACTGTATTACCCATCTTAATAATTTTCATCTTTGTATTTTAGTACTGTCTCTAATATCCTACAAAAACGATAGCATTCTCCTGCACAGAAAAATTCAACAGGAGCTCTTTATTTCACAGCTTCGCTTTCTACATCTGCCTGAAATCTAGTAGCCCCACTTGGTTACTGTTAATGCTATTCGTGTTTTTAATGTCAAGCTGCAATTCTGTGGAAGCTAGAATGACAAGTTGGTAAAAAAATTACTAGATAAATAATTATAACATTTGATTTATCCAAACATTCACTTTCCTAACATTTTTATACTAGTGTTTAAATACATACAATGCATATTCTTGATTCAGAAAAAAAGGAATAATCAAGTCTAGTGGATGACAATTTTTCAAAAGTTAAATGTTTTAATTGTTACATCAAACACTGATAATGGCTCTTTTCAGTATTCACTGAAGGCACTACTGAAATTTATTTAAACAAAGGTCTGCTGCTTGCTGATTTAATTAAATTAGCGATGCAAAAGTCATTTCACTCTGAATTACTGAATATCTTGCATTAACGTCAATATTCCACATGACTTAACCGTATCAGCTTAAGGTATGGACATCACTATGCTATCAGGAAAGAATTTCTAATCAACGGTATTCTACTCTCTTAAAGGTGGCATGGGTTGGGTTTTGTTGTTGTTGTTTTCTTAAGAAATGTATGTAATTGTCACATAGAAAATGACAGATACAGAAGGGACTGTTGTAAAATATGAAAACGTAACATTGTACTTGTCATTTATTGAAGAAGACAATCACACATTTACTCAGTTGCATTAGTGTGCATCAGAAGTTTGGGCTCCTGTCTTCAACATTATATGCTAACATGCTTTACCAGTAGACTATCCTTTTCCAAACCTTTTTCAATGCTGAGTTATACATGCAGTTTCATTTAGAGACCACAGACAACTGTATATCTGCTGTATAGACAGAGGAAAGACTTCACTGAAAATATTTACAGCTCATACAATCAGCTTTTTTTCAGGCTACCCACAACACCAAGGAAAATTCATCTTTTACTTATGTCAGCTATTCTTCATCTTTCCAGGTGAAGTCACCTGCTCTTCTGTAATAGCAGCAGTTACTACATGTGATGCTCTTCTTAGAGACAAACAGAAAGCTCTGCACAGCTCCAGGTGCTAAGGCAGCTAGCAGTCATGCAATTCTGCCTACTGACCTTTTTCTTTTCCTCTCCTAGGGTGAATAATCAGTAACTAGGATGGCATTAAGCATCCTGCATTCCCTTTCCCCCAGCCTATAGAGGCAACAAATACATGCGATATCTAGAGCCACACGCTTGATAATCTGCCAACTGCTACCTTTGTCATAGTTGGTAGGAATGGCCATCCTAAAAACTCTTCCTTGTTTTCTACACCAAAAACGTACTACGGATCTCTCCCAAAGATGTTCTTTGCCTCCCTCCCATAGTGTCACAACTACCGACTCAGGAAAAAAAAAAACAAAACAGACCAGCAGCGTCCTTTCAGATTCAGATGTAGGGATCATACTACTTTCATACCTTTCTCTTTTTCAGACACTTTGACTGTACTCATCTGTTTACGTCCCGCTTGTGTAGGGCGTACATTATGCCCGTTGGCACAGACCTACAAGAGAAGATCATTTTTTGTGAAGTATCAAATTTCCAGAAATGAAGCAGCCTAATTTCTTTCCTCATCTTTCTGTCCTAGGCTCCAGTAAAACAAATGGTCAAATAATTTGCCACAAAGGGCTTTAAAATGTGAAGAGAAATTAAGAATAACTAAAATAGCTCATTTTAGACAGGTGTTAACATGCATTATCCAACTAATTAAGAATTTGTCAGAAAAAGAATGAAGAAAAATATTTAAGAAACCATTTCAGTTTACTACGAAACTAGGTCCAGTTACTGCCGCATCTCAGTACATACTACGTGTTTTAAAAAACAGTTTTCAGAAAAAAAAAAAATATTAACTCAGCTGTCCCTTTGTAAAGTTATGACTGCAAATCCTTCAAATGCATTCAAGTTTTGTAAGGCAAGGTTGCTAGATTCAAAATATAAGCTTCTTTTACAGATTACTGCTGGTGAAATTCCTCAAAAAACCCTACTTTTTAATACAAGTAATAGCAGAAGGGACTGCCACGATTCACAGTAAAAACATGCCAACATTGAAGGGATTTTTGAGTGAAGAATGAACTGACTATAATCTGCATTCACGACAGACCTTCTGCATTCAAGGGAGATGCACTGGTTCTCCAAGCCAAAACCAAACTTCAGTCTCACTACTATCTCTACACATACTTCAGTCCTTGCTGACTACAATATTTTGTATTGAAAAATTGATCCAGAACATCTGTGCACTTTTCTGTTTGTACTGACCTAATCAAACTCTCTGTAGTTCAGTTCAGCACGAGGCTCAAACCAGCATAATAAGGTCTATCAGCTTGCTGAAAGCTTTTCGGATCTAATTTGTCTTTCTCACCAGGAAAACCTCCTTAGAGACAGCACTCAACTTGTAAGCATACAACCCTGAGTTATGGTCTGAAGGAAAATTGCATCCTTTTCTCTAAATTTATTCACTGAAGTTTGTATAAAAAACAAACCGTAGAGTGCTTAGATGCAGTTGGTATCACAGTTTTTTCTTCTTGGTTCTTGGCCTTTGATCGAGTAATCCTCCCGGAGAAAGCAGGAGCTGCCTGGGAACATCCCCAAGGAAACAAGAGTTAACGTACTCCTTTCCCCCCACCGTCACAGTTAGAGCGGTCAAGAAGTGTGAAAAGCAACACACCCGTGCAAAATGGGTCAAGTGTGTAATTTGAAAAACTTTCAAAGTCGAGTGGACTAAATAGGAACAAGTTACCAGTTCTAAAATAACTTAGCTGTTTCAATTGTGGATGAATCATCCCGGTTTTTGAACTGAGAACACAGTCATAAATACAAAAATCAACATATCGCTAGTACTGTTTCCAGCTTTGTTTTAAAAAAATGAGCCAAATTACTCCCTTATTGTTCCTTATTATAAAATAAATATTTATAAAGTATTTACAAAATAAACTGTTTGTTTGGCATAACATACACATGATTTTGTATACGACTAGAAGTTTTAATATACTATACTACATATACTTCATTTAGATATTTAATATTACTCTTACTACCTTCTCTCTTGGCTTCACTATCACTGGATCTTCAGGTACAAGTGAAAGAAATCCAGGCGCAGTTGGTCTGTATAACCCAACTTTAAACACACTCTTTTTTGCTTTCTCTCTCTGCTCTCTCAGTTTTCGAAGTTCCTTTTCTTCTTTATAGCGCTGGAGCATTTCCTTGCGTTCATTAATCCTCTTGGTGGCTGCATTTATAGATCGTTCTGAAGCAAAGATGGAAGACATCTTTGTTATAAAATCTTGAAGATATTTTCAGCCAACAATAAGCAAGTCAGAAAATTTCAAAAAACTTTTCCAAGATAGAAGAGGAACACACTAAGTCAAAGAGCAGAAGACTGTCTGGAATCTGCGCTTGCAAGTTTCAATTAAAGCCTTACAATGCAAATACATGTGATCTATAAGCTTGCTAAAAGCTTAAATTCTCTTAATTGTTTTAACCTTTCCCACTAAAAGAGTATTCAGTGGTAAATTTCAACTTGCAAATACACCTCCCCAAATCTGCACCTGAGGGATACTATAAATTCATATCCATTTTACAGGGTACAGGCTGCTCCTGCAAGGTTACTAATATTAAAGTTAACACTTCAACTACTTATTTAGTTTATTTGTATCAGTTTCTCCATTCAAACACTTATGTCATTGAAAGCTGAAGTTTAGGTCAGCTTTAGATACCAAAGTCTGCATCAAGCTGAGAATAAATGAGGCAGAAGTTATATGAAATAAATCCTTACGACGATGCCAAACTTGAAGTATATGTCCATCTGAAAAATTTAACTTAAAGTTAAAATTTAGTTAAGATAATTTATTTTAATTTATTTTAAGATAATCAAGATAGAAATTTCTTAAATTTCATATTTGACATGATTACGTAGGGATTGCACTCCGTCCTCCAATAATCTTCTGCTATCAAAATACTGAAGGAGAAAATATTTCTACAGAAATCCGTTAACATTTTTAAAGACTAACTTAATTCCCTAGGCCATAAGAATCCAGGAGAGCCAGGGACGCAGGATTCAGTATATATGCAGGCCCTATTTTCTGGGAGGAAGGGTAAGTCATCAAAAACTAGCAATTGTTAAAATAAAATTATACCATGCATTTACCCATTTATAATTATATATACCCAATTATAATATACCATTACCTATTTCTAAGCATATTTTAAGTACATGACAGATACCAGTTATATGTTAGAAGAAATTTTAGATCAGGGTTTTTCACTTCTTGAACAACAAAGCAATCATTAAGAGACTTCCTATTGAATATTAACAGTAAAATGCATTCTTCCTTTACTTGCTGCACACAAATCAGAGCAAAGCCTCATTCATACCACCGAAGCAGTGAGGAGGATAAAGCTATATTAAGCTTTATTTTCCTGATTTTCTTAACAGTTAGAAGAACTGGTAGTACTCATCATTTTTTAAATCTTAAGCCTTTTCTTCAGATTAAAACATTGACCACAATTAGGTTCCTGTGATAATGTTACTAAATCTACTTAAAGACATTTTTAACAGTTTAAAAAAGCTTTATAACAAGTCTTTACTTACTCTGTTTTACATTGCTGTTCTCTTGAGAGCACATTTCACTTGTCTCATTTAGTTGAGAAATTCCCCTCTCTTTTGAGAGCTGAACATTGACATCTGCCAATCCAAACTGTCTGCCCTTTTCAAACAACTTGTGTCTGTTCTCCTTTTGCAGCATTGATTTTCTGCGAGCAACTTTTGTTCTGAGGGTTTCTGTACTCAAATCCTTTTTGTATCGACTGGCAAACTGGGAGGTAGCAGCCATCTTGATGACCCTAGACAAAAATCATCAAGATTAGGAAAAAAGCTGTCATGTTTTGTTTTGCCCTTTTCATTAGAGTTTACATGTTACGAACAAAGAAAGCCCTAGGTTCTTCATTTCTGTATGTGTACCAGAGAAAATGCAAATGACAATTTCAGTAATGAGTCTTCATTATTTCTCTTTATTTTATGCATTCAAGGCGCTAGTTTGTTAAGTGGTCTCAACAAGTCTGACACAGAATTAGTAGGGGACGCTGTGTCACTGCCAGAGATTGTCCTGCTGGTCTGTTTTCAACACAGATGTTTTTCATGTTAAGGAGACAAGCAAGTAAATGACAAGGTTGTAGGACAATACTTGGAAGCAACATTGCCACTGAGCATTTAGATTATACCCTATCTGATGGCAAGGCATTTTTGTCATGCATCAGAGTACTTGGCAACATTTACGAACCAAGTTTCCAGGATGCAACTGCAATACAATAGCATTTATTTCAAGCAGGATTTCTCCCTACTTTTTTAACCTGAGGAAGACTTGATGCAAATCCTGGGCTGCATCACAAGAAGCGTGGCCAGCAGGTCGAGGGAGGTGATTCTGCCCCTCTACTCTGCTCTGGTGAGACCCCACCTGTAGTACTGCGTCCAACTCTGGAGCCCCCAGCACAAGAAAGACATGGACCTGTTGGACGGGTCCAGAGGAGGCCACAAAAATAATCAGGGGGATGGAACGCCTCTCCTATGAAGAAAGGCTGAGAGAGCTGGAGTTGTTCAGCCTGGAGAAGAGAAGGCTCTGGGGAGACCTAATTGCAGCCTTTCAGTACTTAAAGGGGGCTTAGAAAAAAGATGCGGACAGACTTTTTAGTAGGGCCTGTTGTGACAGGACAAGGGGTAATGGTTTTAAACTAAAAGAGGGTAGATTCAGACTAGATACAAGGAAGAAATTTTTCACAATGAGGGTGGTGAAACACTGGCACAGGTTGCCCAGAGAGGTGGTAGATGCCCCAACCCTGGAAACATTCAAGGTCAGGTTGGACGGGGCTCTGAGCAACCTGGTCTAGTTGAAGATGTCCCTGCCCATGGCAGAGGGGTTGGACTACGTGGCCTTTAAAGGTCCCTTCTAATCCAAACTATTCTATGATTCTATGAAACATCAGTTGGTCTGTACGTGTTGTGCTAACAGCAATGTAAAAAGCTCCATCCCCTGCATCCTGCTGACGCCTGTCTTGTCGAGGGCTTTCATGCTTTCTTCCTGGAGAGAGGTCAGGATCAGTTCTTGCAATTGGCCTTACTCTGCCACCTCAACCAGGGTCTTTTAGAAATCTCATCTTCTGTTACTTACAGAAAACAGCTTTACAGTAAGGAGGGTGACAGAGCTAAACTAAATAGCCAACAATTACTTACTGACCAACAAATTGGTCATTTACTGAGATTCTTAATTTCAAGACAGCACGTTTTGATCAAGCTAAAGGAATCATCAATGAACTGGACTGAAAAGATCAGCCCTGACTATGGGTGTACAGGATTTCTGAAAGTCAATCCCCTCCCCCTCCATTTGCTACCAAAAGCCAAAAACAACACCAGCAGCCTAACTGAAAAACCCAAATGTCAGAAGAAAAAGAGTACCAAAATAAACAGAAAGAGTACAGAAATAAATAAGAATGTACTCTTAAACTGAATATACTTATGGAAAAAGCAAGCAAGGAAAGAATCTAAGCTATTGTAAAAAGGAACACAGACAAAGTCTGTTCAGATACCATCACTGCTGGCAGTGGCAGCTCCTTGTGCCCCACTCCATGGCAGTATTCATGTACTAAGTAAATTGCATAGCACCAACAGTACCTGCACAGCCATCTGGAAGTGCTTGGAATAGATACTGGAGATAACATATAAGTCAGAAATCTAAATGGGTGTATTTTGCTTCTTTTTTTCCCAATACACTCAGTGCTGCAGGAGAGCAAAATGGTCAATGGAAGTGTAAATAAGCAAATGGGAATGAAAAGCTAAACTCGGCTTAAAGCACTCAAATCAGAGACTGGATCTCTTCCACATAATCCTGGAAGAGCTGGTGCATGTCAGTGCCACCTGATTTGTCCATATCTTGCATTTCATCTGGCATCTTACGTTCCAACTTTCAGAAATTGTTTAAAGATGCAAATGATCAGACCACCTCTACTGTAGTTCATAGGTCATATTTGCCTTGCTTTACATGTTAGTGATTCAGGAAGGTTAGTTCATGAGCATCTCCAATAATCATCTTTGGATTGATCTTGTTATTAATTCCCACGGAAAACCATGAAGAAAACAGTTAGTGGTAATATATCCCGACTATCTACCTGCTAGAAGATGCAGGCTTTTTGAGCCCAGTGGACGAAAATAATTTCTAAAAGCAGCAGTTAGCATCAAGTCTCTACACTCATCCTCTGTGGACTTGTAGGACAAATTCCCTGTGTCTGGGACTCCTTAAACATCCTCTTTAAATACAGCCACAGTCCTTTCAGAGTGCATGCACCATTTTTAATTCAGTGCCTTAATGGAAGGTAACGTACTCTCTATCCACAGAACATACATTGTTATCTATCAGGCAAGCTTACAGAAAGCTGCATTTGCCTTAAACACTGATAAATATTTAACACATTTAAAGGATTTTTATGCTCTACCTTCTACTTTGAACAATATTTTCCTAGTTATTGTAGTGTAAGTCCACTTACGGCCTTCTCCCATGAATGAGCCTCAAGAGCAAGTGATCTACCTTTCAGTAAGTAATCCTGCAGCAGAATTCATCTGAATCTTAAAGAAGGCAAATATAACGTAAGCAGAGATGCAGAGAGAGCTTCCCACAAAGGTATTATCAACTCACATCCCAGATCAGCAACAGCAATCCAAGAGATTACCCATGATCTCTTTGGGCTTGTTAAAAAAGTATGGCAAGCTCAAGACCAAAAGCTCTTCCTCTAAACATCTCTTTAGGACAAAAATACCTGTCTCCTTTTCTTTCCAGGTTATGGTTTCTGAGTAGTGCCTTGCCCAAACAGGAGTCTAGAGGATTAATTGGAATTTAAATTGGCATAAGTTCAAGTAAAGACTAGTAGCAGGAAAGGGACAAAGAGCTTAAACGAAAGGAAAGACTTGGGACTAGCTAGTGTATACTGCCAAAATTGAAGTTGAAAATTTATAGGATTGAATTTTATAAAAAAACAGTGAGGGAAAAGAACCACTTTTGACCAGCAACGCCACAAGAACCAAAGGAGTAATACCAATATGAAAAACATCTAGGTGCACAGTAAGCATTTTTAGCCTGAACAGAGACAAAGTAGAGCAGGAAGAGCAAACATCGCTATTTCTAAAGCAGGAACCCGGCAAGTTTGGGGACTGAGTAAGGTCTAGACTCTATGGTTTCGAGACGGGGCCCCGGGGATCACGACAAGCTGAACACCAGGCCCCTGCTCCCTACTGCGGCTCTGACGGCTCGCCGCAGGCTTGGCCCCTCGGCC
>NW_009206795.1:0-269 GCF_000690835.1 Fulmarus glacialis | reverse complement strand
CGCCGCGCCCCGCCTCGGCTCACTTTCAAATTTCACCTGGCAACGCTCATTGGCCAGTTCCGGCCCGCCCCCAGGCTCTCATTGGCCCGCTCACTGCCGACCGTTGATGGGCGGAGCCGAAATCGCAGAGCGGGCTGATTATTGGTCGCCCGTGATAGCCATGCTTGATACTCATTGGCTGCGCTGAGCATTTCCCCACCTCGCACTCACCGCTCATTGGCCGGTGGAGTGCGGGAGGAGAGGCCTGCCGGGCGCGGAGGGCCGTGGGG
>NW_009206794.1:567-1303 GCF_000690835.1 Fulmarus glacialis | reverse complement strand
ACCAGCCCCACTACTACCCCTGTCCCCATGGGCACCCCAAGGTGCTGGCACCCACCACCCGGGCGCAGGGGGTCCCACAGCAGCACAGACCCACTGTTCTCCCATGGCGCTTTATTCTCCCGCCACGGGGGCACCCATCGGGACCCCACGTGGGGCACCCGACCCGACCCCAAAACAGGGAGCAAAACCCACGAGCTGAGACCGGCCACAACTCAGGCCATGAATGAAAGGGACATTAAGAGCAGCGCCAAACACCCCCGCCACGGGTGGGCCCTCGATTTGGGGTTAAATTTGGCTTTTTTGGGTGCTGGGAAGGCAGGCGGAGGCAGCGGTGCCTGGTTCGAGCGGCCGCTGGCCTCGCTCCAGCCGGGAGCAGCTGCTCCCCCGGTTACAAAACATGCCCTTGACCCGTCCCGTCGCGCGTAAACAGCTCCGGGGTGTGACACTGTCCCTCTGCCCCAACCCCGGGGATGGGGACAAGGGACCCGTTTCGCTCTTACCCCACGGTCCCGGGTGGAGTGGGACAGAGGTGGCTGGGGGGGAGGGGGCAAGGGCAGCCGCTGCAGCCCCTTTGTGCCTAGAAGCTCCCCCCAAAATGGCTGCAGGGCTCGGGGACAGGTCCCTGATGCTGCCACAGGGCAGCTGGGCTTGGGGACAAGGGCAGGAACAAGTCCCTGACACAGCCAAGGGGCTGCTCACCTTGGGGACAAAGGCAGGGCAGAGGCCCTGACACAGC
>NW_009206794.1:0-246 GCF_000690835.1 Fulmarus glacialis | reverse complement strand
GGCACAAGGCCCCAGGCGCATCCCTGACACTGCCAGGGGACTGTAGGGCTTGGGGACAAGGGCAGGGACGAGTCCCCGAAGCAGCCAAGGGACCAGGGGGCTTTAGGATAAGGCTTCAGCCACGTCCCCGACGCAGCCGAGGTGTTGCAGGGCTCCAGGCTGAGCCCCCAAAACACATCCGAGGGGTCGGAGGGCTCCGGATTGCCCCCCAAAACAGATCCGAGGGGTCACAGGGCTCCAAGCTGC
>NW_009206793.1:0-4459 GCF_000690835.1 Fulmarus glacialis | reverse complement strand
ATGGTTTGGTGGGACGCGCTTCCGCGACGAGGTGCTGGATTACAGTACACGCTGTGGGGGATACATTGATTATTCCTGGGTTGTGCTTTCCCGCTCCCTGGCGGTCCCTAATTACCCGATACAATACGGCACAGTACGGGGGTGTCCATTGTTCCATTAGTCAAAATTGTAATTGTACGGGGTTTCTCATTGTGACTGCGGTACACCTTAAAATTATACATTTAAAAAAAAAAAAAACCCCGCAGTCGAAAGATGAACTGCGTTCCACGTGGGTATGAGTAGGCTCCCCATAAAAATCTCTGTTTAGCCTGTCAAAGATAAGTTCGTTTTGCGTGCAACAATGTCTAATTTACATTCTCTGTTTCTGAAGCTTAAATCACTGACATTTTTCAGTATGAAAAGTTGAGCACAACTCCTTTGCTCGTCGTGACTAAAATGAGCCTTGCTTGCCTGCTTCGGATGGCAGAGTGATTAGAGACACGGAGCACATTCTCCCCTGTGGCACTGAAAATAGTGAGAAACTGGGATTTTGCATAGTCTTAGCCGTTAAAGCAGTGAGCATCAAAAGGTGAGACAGCAACCAGACCTCAGTCTGTAAAATCCTAGAGCACATCCGCAGTGGTAAGGTCACGGCCGTTGTGAAGCGAAGGTGCTGCCACTCCCCTCGCTGCCTGAAAGAATCAGGCAGATGTTGGAAAAAACCAGATCTGATTGTTCATTTTTGCAGAGCAGCAGGACCTCGCGGAGACCCTCGAGAAGGTTCTGCCGGCAGTGAGGAGCTGCAGGAGTCAGCCGCAGAGAGGGTCGTGCCGTGGGCTCGGTCCGTTCTGCACACTCCAGGAACGCAAAGTCTGGCCTCAGACTCACCAGCAGCAAGCATGAGAAAGAAGCAAGTTTTTTTTTTTCTTGGCTGTAATACTTTAAAATACAGTGAGTTCTGAAACTTGGGGAAACTAACTTGTGACTCCACAGGAAACCTCCAAAGGATGGTGCTTAATAGGGAGGTTTCCCTCCTTCGGTGCCCCACCACCACCAGCAGCAACCTCATCTCTATGTTTTGGTCACCGTATTCTATTACAAACGAATTGGTAGGATTGAGCTCTCATCAAGTGCAGGAGATATTCCCAGAATCTCAATGTATTCTCTCGCACAGTAGGGATAAGACAGGCAGCGCAAGGGGATGTTGCTTATAAGCACAATCTCACGTAGCCTCAGAGCTCTTTGAAACCTTTAGCTGGAAAAAGCAAGCCAACCTCAGACAACTATTCTGCTTTGAATCACCTCCATCTTGCTAATACATGAAGTCATTCTAATGGAAAAGGCAAAATTAATTCTTTTATTAGGGACATATCACTAGTTTCTCTGTAGAGCTGATAGCAGGGTTTTAATGAAAACCTTAGAACTTCTGCTAAACAGAGTATTGCCTCAAATGGTTCTTATTCAGTGAAACATTTGAAGACTACTTCTCAACATTTGCTATATATATTGCAATAAAGTACTGTTTCGCTGCATAAAGTCAACAGACTGAGTTGATAATCTGACAAAAAGATTAATCCTGAAATCCCAACATAAACAGAATTTCCTTTAATATTGTTTGGGACTTTGCAAGCCCAAATGATGTGAATTGTCTTCAGCAAGTTACAGTGACTAGACCTGTTCTGGTTTTGGCTGGGATAAAGTTAATTTTCTTTATAGTAGCTAGTATGGGGCTATGTTTGGGATTTGTGCTGAAAACAGTGTTGATAACACAGAGACGTTTTCGTTACTGCTGAGCAGTGCTTACAGAGAGTCAAGGCCTTTTCTGCTCCTCACCCCACCCCACCAGCGAGTGGGCCGGGGGTGCACAAGAAGCTGGGAGGGGACACGGCTGGGACCGCTGACCCCAACTGACTAAAGGGATATTCCATACCATATGACGTCATGCTCTGCATATAAAGCTGGGAGAAGAAAAAGGAAGGGGAGGACATTTGGAGTGATGGCATTTGTCTTCCCAAGTCATCGTTACGAGTGACGGAGCCCTGCTTTCCTGGACATGGCTGAACACCTGCCTGCCGATGGGAAGCAGTGAATGAATTCCTTGTTTTGCTTTGTTTGCGTGCACGGCTTTTGCTTTACCCACTAAACTGTCTTTATCCCAACCCACGAGTTTTCTCACTTTTATCCTTCCGATTCTCTCCCGCATCCCACTGTGGGGGGAGTGAGCGAGTGGCTGTGTGGTGCTTAGTTGCCGGCTGGGGTTAAACCACGACAAGACCAAAACAAATGTCTTCAGGATCAAATCTGTCATTCCGGTTTTCCTGACTAACGGCTGAAGGTTTGGTTGTAAATTGAGGCACTTTCCACCCCTCTTGCTACCAATTCTGAACGCTGACCCTCACATCTTGATCACCAAAAATAGTGACTTTCAGTTAGTTTTTTTTTCCCAGTATTTTTCCAAATACTTTTGAATGGAGATGTGAACTTATGCCTCCTGACAGTAGGCTCACTTTTCTCAGCTACTTCTGGTAAGCTCCTCAAAAACAGCCTCCAGTCCCCCAATACCTCATCAATGGATGAAAGCCATGGTCTTAGAGCATAGCCTGTTTTTCTCAGTATCTAATATAGGCTTGGGGTAGATACAGAAGTTCTACCTCTCTGTGTCCTAATAATAATCTCTCTTCATCTGACAGCAGATTATTTCTGCAACTGTCACGATTCCTACTTTTCTAGAGCTGTTATTACCTTTATATATTGCATATTATTATACTACATATTCTTGGGAAGTTGTTCTTCTAGTGATAGCATATGGAGGACCATCAACTGTCAACACAGAAGTTCATGCATTTAGAGTGCTCAGACGTTATCTGACACACATTGTAGATACCGAAATAAGTTTTGGAAACCATCTAATTATTCCACTTGTTACTGGGGAGGGAGTGACTAACAAAAAGGAACACTCTCAGGTTTTAATGGTAGCTCGTGAACTCATAAGGGGAGGCAGAGTATCAGAATGTATGGAAGCCATACATTTGTCAGTCATACAATGGCATTGATCTGAACATCTCCAAAAAGTTACAAGAAAATAAATCTGGTATTTACATTACAGAGACCCTAACATTAAATACATTTACTGAACTGTGACAGCACATCTTTCTTGTGTGAAAACCTGTATTTTTCGTAAAGAAACCTGGTTCAGTAGCGCTCAATATGGATTCTGCAAACATCTTAAACAGGTGAATAAAGGTGGCTGATTGGATCAATAGGGCTGCTCGCATTTATTCTACCAGACAGAGATACTGGGGTATGTGGTATCAGTAAGCGGTTT
Organism: Fulmarus glacialis; assembly: GCF_000690835.1. Classification (NCBI taxonomy): domain Eukaryota; kingdom Metazoa; phylum Chordata; class Aves; order Procellariiformes; family Procellariidae; genus Fulmarus; species Fulmarus glacialis. The sequence continues at coordinate 1,155 of NW_009206793.1, read as the reverse complement.
TCAGCCAAAGATGAAATCCTGATCCTGTGGACATCAGTGAAGATTTTGCTCCTGAGTTTAATGAGACCAAATTTCCAAGGTGATTTTAAAGCAATCTATTATATAGTGTGCATTGAAAAGCAAGAATCCCATGTTCTTAAAAAAAAAAAATGCAGGGTTTTCAAAATATGTTTCCATTCTCATTCAGAGCAAAAAGATTTTTCAAAGTGAGGGGAAAAAAGCTTCCTACTCCTTATTGTAACTCATCTCGAAAAGGAGTAGGAACTGCCTATCAGGCTTCCCACGACGAGTGCGTGCTCTAACCACGGTGCAATAGAGTGAGTTTCTCACTGTCTTGCCTGTTCAAGGGTTTGGGGTTGGTTTGGTTTTTTTGGTTAGCTCATTGGTTACTTTCAAAGTTGGGAAGAAAAAAGCCACGTGATCTGCCTTTCGGTGGTCGCTAAGTCACCTGCAAGATGGAGGTTCAGGTCCCTGCTGTATCTGAGTCACGGCAAGAACCTGAGCTTTTCCTTCCATTGCCCAAGCGCGTGTTTTACACCCAAGGCGCTCTGCCAAGCTCCATCTATTTGTTCTATCACGGCTTTGCGTTTCCAGCTCTGAACTTGGATTTTTGCAAGCACAGTAATTTGGACTTCTGAAAAACAAATATCGTTCATAAAATGACAGGTGCAAATGAGTTGCCTAAAATAAATCGCCCGAGGTTTAATTTATATTCTATTATTCATATTCCTATTTATTAGTATTTACATGTTTTAAAAGGGCACCTATCCACTTACCGGAGTGGCTTTTTAGAGAACACGAAAGCAACACTTCGCTATAACTAAGTTCTTCAATGTGGTCTTTATTACTGTGTAACTCTCATTATTATTGAGCTATTTCTTCTCGTTGTTGCCTACCGGAGAGGACGAGACAAACAAGCAGGCCTGATTTTCCAGCTGGTAAATATGTAAGCGGCACGACGGCTTCAAAGCGAAAGGTTTTGAAAGGCAACGGCGTCAAACAAATGGCAGTCTGGGGGCTCGCTGGAAACGGCCTGACGGTGTCCAGAGGCAACCTGGGGACAACCAGGGTAATGGCTGCAGCAGTTGCGCTGCCGGGTGGGAGGCGGTGGGAGAAAGGGGCCGAGGCCCCCCGGCCCCGGGCCCGGGGAACCCC
>NW_009206792.1:37750-46860 GCF_000690835.1 Fulmarus glacialis | reverse complement strand
TGCCGGCCGCCCTGCCCAGGCGGCTGAGGTGCCCTTCTTCACAACCGCTTCATTCCTTCCCCTTCCGAGCAGGTGGATTTATGAAAGTATCCGTTGGGGTTACCATCCCTTCCCCTCCCCATTTCGGTTTCCAAGGGTTTGCTGCTCGTGCAGTAAACATCATACCTGGGATTATTGCGCTTGGAGGGGGAAACACTCTTCCAGACAGAGTCCAGTTTTGGTACTTGCTGCCTCCATTCCTAGTTTTCTGAGGTCTCCTGGTTTTCCCCCATTATGCATGAGAGCCAGAGCACCTTGTCAGCAAACTTCACTGAGGAAGCCCCCCAGCCACAAAGTAAAGGATGCCATGTCAGTAGAGAGGTGGTGAAATCACCATCTCAGCATGTCCGACTCACAACAGCAAGCACAGGTCAGCCTGGACCTGCCCCCCACACCAAACCCTCCCAGAGGGCTCATAGCCATGGGGGTGGCCAGTAGTCAGGAGCTACCAGTGCATGTCTGAGCCATGATGGAGGCACACGACTAACACCAGCTGCCTTCTGTCCCTGCGAAGGGCATCGCTCACTGCCCAGACACAGCCATGGCTACGGGGAGGGCAGCTGATCAGTTTTACATAACTTAAAGTTTATCCCACTGAGCTCTGTGGATGTAGTATTCTACTTTTTAGCCCATTTCTGTTGAAACAAAGCAAAGAAACTGAGAACTAGCTGTGTGGAAAAGTGATTTCTCAACTGTTCTTCATATGTGGGTTGATAGTCAAGAGCTTCTAATTTTCCCCTCACAACATTTCCAATTTACTGGATCTCTCCTACTTTTCCTGTCAGTCAGGACCTCAGAAATCCAGTTTGCATCTTAGGAATCATTTTCAACCCTCTCTGCCTTAGTGAAATCAACATTTAACATACTAATTTCTCCTAGTTTAGCTTTTATACAACAAAAAAAAGAAGCCTACCTGAAAAGGAGTCAGGTGTAGCTACTGTCTGGGATCAGAAGTGCCAAGAACACCATTTTAATCCTGCTTTCATTCCCCCATTCTCCAGCACATCTCAGGCCAGGCTGGGGACCGTCCCCACAAGCATGCTTCTACAGAGCTGTGGCCTCTACAAGGTCTTGATCAGGTCATGACATGGTGCCCACCACCAGACCCCAAACACACTTTTCTCTCTCCCTGGCGATAGGAAGCTGAGCTTTTTGGGCAGGAGGAGTTCCCTCCTGCCCACACAAAGTACCAATTCACTATACATTATAATCACAGTTGTAACTGTGGTCAGGCATATTCAATAGTGGATAGCACTGTTTTGCTGGAGTTGAAGGACACTGCCAAAGCTGGTTGAAGCTACTAGGAGTGATAACTACTTTCCATTCAGGAGAATGATCACATTCCTGGGATGCTTAGATTAGGTTTAAGATTTCAAAAGTCAGCAACTGTTTAATAAAAAGTTCATAAGCAGAGTGGAAACAAGGACAAGATTAAAGGAGTTTTCTCCTCGCTTCCTGCTAGATCAGATCCTACCCCTCTTAGGCTTGCTTTCTGCCATATGAATCTTGTATTTCTTGTCAGATGCTAACAGAGTTTCAAGAGGAGGAACAACTCAGAGAAGCATCTGGCTGCATGTTAGGGAAGGAGACTGAGGTCTGAAACCACCTTCTCCTCACATATACAAACATGCACATATTCCTCCTCAGACCAAGGAAGGCAATGACAAGAGATTATCCACTTCCTAGTGAAAACTGACGAATATACAAATATGGATTAAATGGAAGAGGCAAGCCAAGCTTGATACTGCCAGAGTTGTTGTAGGATCTGGGTGTGACACATGGAAGGGACTGTCTGCTACTGGGACCTATGGTGTGCCTGTGTTTGCAGCATGATGGGGTTTAATTTCTGCATTGGACAAAGTAGCTCCTCCTTCAAGGTGCAGGACTTTTTGCCCCCTTGCTCCGATACGCCTTAGGATGCAGTTTTCACAGCCGGCTGAAGGCAGCCATGCTGCCACCTCCCCCCCCCCTTTCCCAATCATGCATTCCCAAGACATTCTTTGTGTCAGCTCTAGTAGTTGCACAGCCACACAGGACCTGCCCTTTCAGCAGCAGCATGAGCTTAGGCCAGCCTAAACCGACCATGAAGCCAAGCCCCTCCATACCAGCCAGAGCCAATTCAAATCAAGGTAAGGAACACACCATCGGCTTCCCCAGGCAGCTACATGGTCTTCCCAGTCCTGCGCATTGTTTCTGACACAAAGAACCAGGAGCTAAGATGGTTCAAGAGCTAAGCTGACAGATAGTTACCTTTTCAGAGCGGAGGTGTTTCTGCCAATTCAGGTCCTTGAACCAGAGCACAGCAAATGCTCTTTCATCCTTAAGGGTCAGGGAGTTGAAGGGGTGCCACAGCCAGCAGAACAAGAGTCTCACCAGTCAGAGCCTGTCCCACTACCCCCAAGCAAGGCCCAGGTCCAGCCAAGAGTCTGGATCATCAGGCAAGTTCATGGTGGCAAGGCAGGTCTGAGATCAAGCTGAGAAATCAGCCACAGGTCAGGGTCCATTCCAGCAGTGGCCATTGGGACACAGCCCAATGATTGCCAGGCAGATCCATAGTGATAAGACAGGTCTGAGGTCAAGCAGGGAAGTCAGTCCACACCTCAGGGTCCAGACCAGCAGGGTCCATAGCCAGGCACAGGAATGTTAGAGTTACAGGCTACTAGTCCTCCAACATAGCTCATGCAGGGGCTAAGGAAGGGCCAGGGCTGAGCTTAAATAGAGCCCCTGGGCAAGGGTCGGGTGGGGTTGGAGGCCCCAGATGAGGCTGGTCAGTTATTAAGAGCTATGAGTGCCCTCAGGGTCCTGACACTTATCATCTAGATACAGGGATACTAGAGCTAATGCCAGTGAGAAGGTCAGGCGGTACAGCTGGGGTAGGATTTCTGCAGCACCAGCCCAGACTTGCCTGCCCTAACCCTCTAAGGTGACATTTCAAGTTACTTCTAAGCTGATCTAACAGCAAGCTGCCCGCAATAAAAAAATCTCTTTTGTTTCCTGTATGTTCATCCAGGCAAGTCCATTCAGCCAACGGGTCCCATGGAAAACTAACCCTCTGATGAGAGAAAAGTGGTGTTCCTCCAGATCATCCAGCTGGGTCAGCTTGCCCCACAGCTGCTGGGGTGTTAGATCCAGCAAAGGCGAGTGGGACCCTTGTTCAGGGGTGGGTAGGAGCAGTTGAACCACTACTTTCGGCAGCAACCTGCCATTGGACTTGTTTAACCGTGACACAAAAGTGTTTCCTTAATCTCTCTGTTTGTTGTGTAATGAAGTAAGATGTCCGTGAGGTCCAGATACCTCTGAGCTGGGCACAGGAATAACCCACAGCGGGTGCCTAAAGATACCAAAGTAGTCTATGGCAGATGGGGAAACGAAATGCAGATTCCCCAAGTCTTCAGTTAGCTTCTAAGTGTTAGTTACATGCAGTGTGAAAGGATAAATCATTTATAATTAAAAAACAAAGCACTTATTTTTAGCTGCAAATCTACCAAAATGCATGCAATTAGCAAATATAAATCACTTCCTGGCTTCAAGACTGTTCAGCACAGCACATAAATGAAAGTTAAAACATACGTTTGGGAATACATGGTACATCTGCTCTCAATCCGCAGCATTTTGAAATCAATACAAATATTCTCTCTACTTTAACATGCTGCAGTCTGTCATACCACAGTGGAAGAATTGAAAATATATTAAACAAAGGAACTAGAGTGGACACAGCCCTAAACACCATAAAATGAATAGCACAGTGTATTCATAACGATCTGATGGCAAAAAGTAGTCGAGGTAAGGATAAGCACTGGCTTGGGAGGACAAATTAGAGAGAGTTTCTCCTACATGGTCTGCAGGATGCTTCAGAGATGTAATGCACAGATAAAGAAGGTGACTCTGGGGAGAAGAATCAACTGTTTGATGCATGTCTACATATTTTAAAACAACGAAAGGCTTGTAGTCAATATCTTTGTGGAATTAGTTCCCGCAGGGAAAATGTATTACACACAAAACTTTTTTATTCTTTTTTTTAATGAAAAGATAGCAAAGAAGCTGACTGTCTGGGAATGATTTGTAAGTACAATAAACCTCACAAGAGGATGATAAGCGAAATATTGTAAGAGAATAGTGTCAGAAGTACAGCAAAATAAAAGAGAAACACATTTGTAGTTACTGACAATGTGTGTTCTTAAGTATCATGTCACATTATAAAAGAATCCTTGTTTTCCTTTCCATCTTTCACTAATACTCCTATTAATCTATACCAGATTTTTTTCATTCAACCATTTGAGGCCATATCAATCATCCTTTGCCGATTTGAAATTCAACTAGAATTACACCAATGTGTTAAGGCTTCCAGAATGGAACTTGGAGATGAGGTTAGAACTGCCCATGGATTCCTAGAATCTGTGCATCCATGGAAAGACCACTTGTAAATCTGATTTCACTGCTGATTTTTAAATGCTGACATAACATGGAAAACAACAATTGCTGGTACTTTTTGAAGACTGGAGATTTACATGTATCTTACACTGTCAATTCTTTAGAATAGGAATTCTGTCTAACTTACGTGAAGAAATGTCTCACTTGATGCATTCTTCGTTTTCTAGCTGAGTTTTCAGGAGCAAGTGCAGTGCAAATAATAACATGTTTCTTTAAAAGGAACAGGAGATATGAGTGCAAATTTGCTGAATTCTCTAAAAAATCAGCCACTGTATAGAGAATAGGCATGTACAAGAAAGACATATATTGTGCCATGCGATTTTTTCCAGCAGGTTAGATATCTTGTAAAAGTCTGTTGCAGACAGTTTAAGAAATACAGATATTGGCCAACATGCACATGAAAAATTTTACTTTATACGAACATGTAGCAAAAGCTTTCCCTTTTGTTTGTAATTGCATGAGAAAATAGTTGATAAACCTGCTGATTATGACAGAACACTGTTAAGCAATTAAGGCTGGTTTCAGTATTTGTGTTTTCAGCCGGAGTACAGGAGTAAGAAAAGACACCAAAGGCAGAGAGGTAATGGATTGCACTTGACGCGTTGTTTTAGTTAAGAGTTAAATCCAGCGCTGGGCCTTGTCAGGATGTTTCCTGACGTGCCTTTCACTGCCTGAATGAGGCAGGTCAGCTGCAGACATTGTGGAGTAGCTCAAGGTATGCCCATAGGTAGTGGGATACGCATCCCCCTGCCAGGGGCCTCTTTTTATTTTGAAGGCAACAGGTCAGGCCGATGAGTAGGTGCGTTTGTGCCAGTCTTTGCAACAGCTCCTTCTCAGGCTGATTTTTTTTCTTTGCCTTAAGAGGAACGCAAAGGACTGGATAGCCGTAGGGAACGGTGGAAGAGAGCACCGTCAGGGGTCAGAGGACAGGTTGTAGCCCTGGGGAATGACAAGGAAGTATCAGGAGGTTCAGTACAATCTTGTTCAGATAATGTAATTCAGTCTGTGATCTGGGAGTACTTTGAAAATTGGCAGGAGACTGTGGAAAAGATAAAAGGAAAAGCCTTGAAATAGACCACAATTCTCTCCCTTTCATATATGTATTACACTGGAATTTTATATATATAGCAGAAAGATTCTGTTCTTTATATCCTTGAATTACATACCTCCATAACGTGTAATGTTACCCTTCTGGAAAAATGAGGGTGATGGAATGGGACACAAACACCAGCAACTACTTAATAACATATGCAAATATTGGCATGCTTACTATGCATTATTTTTGTTGTTGTTATTACTTTATTTTTGTAACTGTGTGTTGGCACCCCAGCATTTCATTAAATTTAATATCCATTGCGCTGGGCACTTTGAAAGCGTTAATTTAACAACCAGACATGGTACAGAGCAGGACGGGCAACAGGAGAAGCATGTAACAGCGATGCTTCCAAATAGTCACACAGGCTGGTTATTTACATTTCAGATGCTGAGCTTTGTAGTTATCCTTTGGGAGGAAAGACTTGCGATTGTTTTATCTCTGTCTTTCTCATTAGCCCCAGAAATGAGTCTTGAAAAGAAGGCAATGGGTTTACAGCTTAGTTCAGGCATGACCAGGTTGTACTTTTGCAAAATATCTCGGGTAATCTCAGGTGAAACTCCTTAACTTCAAAGGGGCCATGATTCCTCTTGCAGAGTTTGTTTGCGTTTTCTAAAAGGAATCAATTAACCCAATCCTCAAAAATCTGATTCAAGGAGGAGGTTATTAAGGCAATAGTTTGGAAAACAACTGATATTACACTCAACTGTCTTAATCCATGACTTCACACCATTTGCAGGTAGCCCCAGACCAACTTGCAGTAAGTAGTCCTGCCAGGAAGGGCCATGGCAGTCATCAGCATGAACAAGGGAGATTTCACCACTTTCCTGAACAATATCATCTTTGTTGCCAGGCACGTAAAGCAGTAAAATACTTCAGTCATTAGAGGAAGAAGAATGTCGCAATTTTTGCAGGAGAAAAATAGATTCCAGAATTCGTGGTTTGACAGGTTAATAAGAAGGCCTGTACATTTGCCTTTACAATTTATTTACTTGTAAGTCTACACAGGGATTTTGTTAGGGATTTGGCATCTTAAACAGGTTTTTATTCCAACAACATTTCAATTTACCTTTAAGACTTTCAATTAAGACAAACTGAACTAGAGATCCATCGGTGGAATTTGCATGGAAGTTAGCAGGGGGTTGGCAAAGCCATGATAGCAGGTTTTAGGTATCAGGTTTATAGACTTGTATCGTACTATCTAACATCTCGTATTTTCCACTCATTTTGCATGTAAAACTTTTATTGATATCAGCATGAGTTTAGCACGCCACTAAAATGGAGACTATGCCCCTAGGACACAAAATGATGTAAGGTACCCCATTTAGTTATAACAATTTGGCTGCACTAAATCTTGATGTTGAATGTTTGGTTTAGTTCCCCCATAAACTTCGTCTGCTGGATTTATATATTTTGGCTCCTTTTATTTTGACTCTAGTGGCTAAATTTGCAATGGGCTTAAGTGAATGCAATTCCACTCACACCAGCAGCAAATCTGCAGCACAGTGGGTATTTCTTGTTATATAAATACAGGGCCTCATCTGGCAAGATGCTGAGTGGACTAACTTGGTCAGGTTTCTGTGAGATCCGAGAGTGCTCAGCACCTCGAGGGAGAAATTCCAGACCTTGCAGCAATTGAACCTCCACACAGCGTGTCTGTGGTCATTTTCCATAGCCCTTTGTCCGAATCAGAGTACACAATACATTTGCTTATTGTCTTTTTAATCAAAAACACAAAAGCTAAAATATTTATTTTCCTGGCTCTTATAAAAGCATACCTCTACTGCAACAAAGAATTATGTAAATTATGAGGATGATGGTGGCTTTTTTTCCTCTATAGCTCTGTGAAATTTAGCTTTCACTCACATGGGTGTGGGGTTTTTTAAATAAAGCAGTATTTCAAGAATGGCTTCAGTGGGATTTTTTAATTATTTTGCTCTATTTAGAGGCTTTTTTAAAATCCATTTCAATTCCAGTGAAAATGTCTCTGATCTGATAAAGGAGATGAAGTCACTGCATAGGCTTACTATTTTATTTCCATAAGGTTTGAAAGTTTTGTTCCCTGCAGTGTTTTGGAGCCCAGGAGTATTCATCTGTTTTGTAAAAGGAAAGTTCTACAGAGCAACATTTGGTCACTGTTGTCTGAGTTTCATTATTCTGTTCTCCAGACTAGCAGAGGGGAAAAGTGCAAGTTAGCTGGGTCACAGTCTGAAATGTGAGAGCAGTCAACTTGTTCTGAAGTTTATGGGAATGAAAGGAAATTTAATACTGTTCAAAAGAGAGATTTAAAGTTGCATCATGTGAAAACAATTGGAGAAGTTTAATCCTGAGGTCTTGAGTTATTTGGTAACTTACATGACCATTTGTCAGCCTGCAAAAGATGAAGTTGGCTTTGCCTCTGTTAACAGTTGGCCTCTGTTTTGGAGTGGTATTGCAATGCCAAAGGAACAAATACAAGTTATGTTGGTTTTATAGACCACTACTAGTTCTATTCTTCTTTATCCTTTCAGCTCATGACATATCTGCTTGTCTCCTGTGGGTTGCCAGTGCAGATCTCGCACCGATCTCAGCAACACGTGCTGACAAGCCTTTCAGGGACTCCAGAGCCTGACAGCTTCTTAGACTTTTAAAATGCCGAATACATATCCATAATTTAACCTTTACCTCTCAGACTGCTTCAGGACTCATACATTTCATTGTATATGGAATAAAAGCAATGGGACCCTGGGATGTAACTGAATACTTAATATTTTGTAATGTTTCTAGTGTATCACTTATGCTAAAAGATGTTGATTAAAACATTCGTTACATTTATATTATTTTCTATGGAGTAAATGAAAACAAAAATCTACATAGTTTAAATGCATAAAAAAAATTAGAGATGTTTTCCAGAATGTTCCATCACAAATTGCATCAAATAACCTTAGCAAAACCTCTTGCTGTTAGGAAAATACTCTTACAAAGTAACCTACACCTCCCTATGTCATCTCCTTCTCCTACCACTGATACGTCCTCTCTGGTTTTGGCATCCGCATCAGTGTCTTCTGTTTGGACTCAAGGTCTCTCTACACAGATTTAAAATAATGCTAATCATTATTAATGGGAAAAAAACCAAATGGGGTCAAAATAAAGAAAATTTGGTTTTGAAGGACATTTCATATGCTTTTAAATATTGTTTTGAGGGAGGTGAGTCCCACAAGGAGACTACCTTTTAAGATCTTTGGTGTTTGCATTGGTACCAGGTATCACTGACCCATGCAGCTGGCAGGAGTGCTGGAGCTCACGGAATGGGACCATGTACATAGCACAAACATCCTTGCTTCTACTTCTGGGTTAAATATTCCCAGTTGCCCAGCGGTGCTGGAGTGCCCTGGTGCATCCGCGCCGGGGGCTTTTGCCCATGTTCTGAGCTGGGCGAGTACCAAGCTGCTCCCGTCGGGCCGCTGCACGCTCACCCGGGCTCCGCAGCAGAGCACGCTTGTTTGTGCGCAGCGTCATGGCCGTGTAGCTGCCGTGCGACTGGACAAGACGTGGTTTATTCCATCCA
>NW_009206792.1:33420-37727 GCF_000690835.1 Fulmarus glacialis | reverse complement strand
TTTCTCAGTGCGATTCATTTATAAGTTGCTTATACCAGCTCTGAAAATCGGGGTTTATATCCCTTTTTTTCCAGTCAGTGCTTCATGGCTTCAGTGTTCCTTGCAATGGACCATCACTGCAGTGCTGTAAAGTGCAGGAGTGAGGCAGTCCCGAATGCTATTGCTACTACAAACACTGCAGTTGCTATGGAAGATGTTCTTTGCTTTAACACAGCCGTACACATTACAACATCTTTTACTAGGACAAACCTACACAGCTCAGGCTACATGGCCAAAACTCTCAGGCCCCCAGCCACCCTCAGCCAGCCCAGAAGCAGCCACCGCAGCCAAGGTGAGCCAGAGGAGCCACTGTCTCGCTCTTCTCTCATGGGTGCTTTCTGGGGACGTTACAAAAACTGCATTTTGCAGTCTGCCTTTTCTGCAAGCTCACCTGATTGTACGGTAACTTCTCAGGCATCTGCGCTGGAGTTCTGCAAAGGGAATTTTAGTCAAGGCTGAAAGCACAGACCAGAGGAGGGTTTGCAGATGTTGAAGTTAAATATTGATCTTGAAGTCTTGTGTTCCCACACAGTACCACAAAAGAGAAAAGAAATCTAGAGGGGGGAAAAATATTATCTACGGAGAAGATGGCAAGTTGGAAAACTGTGAAGGAGACTGAAGAGGAAGAAAAACTGGAAACAAAGAAGGGAAAAAAGATAGGAGAAGAAACTCCAAAAGTTAAGATGGAAAAAAGATCCAGCACTGAGCTACAAAACCATTAGGCATAATTTTGCAGGAATTAGTGCATAGTGAGAGGAATCTGTAGCACTTCCCTAGATCTAAAAAACAATTCCTATGAAACACCCAGCAGCTATGCTGTTTAGCATCAACCCACTTGGTAATGGCAGAAAAAATTAGTAGTATGTTATTTATATACGAGCTGAGGTATATTCTGTACCTTCTTTCTACCGCACAGTAAGTTTAACATACATGCATGGGGGCATTCAGCTACTTAGTGGGTTTTCAAGGCCTGTATATAAAATTGAAAAATGCAGCTCAGCTGCTTTTTATAAGACATTTACAATAATCAGTTCAAAGTAGAACATACAATAGCTGCTTAAAAATTGACTTGGATTCCCTCTATGATAGAGAGCTTACCAGTACAGTCTGGGTATTTGAAACCACTAATGTCTAGTTTAGTTTTTGCTGCTGTTTAATTTGCATGGATCTATTCCATCTTTTCTTTCCTTTTTTTTTTTTTTGCTAAAGCAGAAAAATAAAATGCCTTACATTGCTAGTGCTGCCATAAATGTTACCAACAGTAAATGCTTGAAGTGCTGCCAGAAGCTCTACTGTCCCACCTGCTACTGCGAGCGAGATACTAATTAACATGTAGCACATTTTTGCTTGCAATTTTGCTTTGCAATAAACTAAAAGATAAATGGCTTCAATTTACATTAAACATTTTGCTCAATCAAAATAAGAAGTACAACAATGAGGAAGTTTATCCTGACAATACAGAAGCAGAAACATTAGCTTTTTAAAATACCTCCCTGATTTTCTCAAATCAAAACAATTTGCTGAAGCAAACAAGTATCTGCAGCATCACAAATCACGATCCGCCTTCGCCGGGGTGCACTTAGGGAGGAGAGCAGCCCCAGCTCCCCACGGCACCCACCAGCCCCCAGCACCAGCCCTGGCCTTTTCTCAGCCCCCGGCGTTGCAGCCGGCCGGGTAACGCCGCCCAGCACCGCGGCTCCGCAGGGGCAATGCCCGGCTTTTGGTGGGGGATGTCCTCGTGACTCTCATCACATACAGATTGTAATAGCACACACAGGCACAAAGGTCCAACAGCGTGTTGCTATGAGCAGAGCAAGTTATAAACTAGCTGGGTGTGTTAGCAAAACACAAACACAGCTTTCATGCCCGGTAGATTCCCTTTACTTCTGCCAGGACAGCTGTGGCTGTATTCTGCCGTATTTCATTCTGTGTCGTGATTCTAATGACCAATATCAGAATCCCAGAATATATTTTTAAGCAAGATACAAACAGCACAAGTAATGATGCTTGTTTTGTGTCCTTCATATTTATACTCGCACCTCAAAAATCTCCCACCATCCTTCCAGCATCCGTCGTGACTCCAACGTACTGAGTTTCCCACCTCCCTTCTCCCTCCTTGCCCCAAAGCTGCCGGTGTGGCTGGTGCTGAGCTGCCGTGCCTGCACACACACAGGCACACAGAGCAGGCAGAGGCTGAGGTCACACCACAATTTTTCCCTTAGGAAAATAAGCAGAAGAAGGGGGAAACCAAAAAAAAAAAGGCTTTCCAGCAGATCCTTCCGCAGCTGACCAGGTGCGGCTGCTGCTGATGTTGCTCTGGGGCTAAAGAGTTACGGCATCCCTTTTCGTGTGGGTAAGTACCAAACTCCTGAGTTTGGAGGGCTCCTGCAGTGTCAGGGGTCATGGAAAAGGAACTCGCCGTTAACAACAGTGACCGGAGACAGGACGAGCCAGCCCTCTGCCGGGAGCTCTGCCCTGCCTGCTGGGAGAGGAGGGGGCCAGAGGAGCCGGGTCAGGGGCTCTGGCCGCACCACGCACCCCAAGGGGCGAACAGCAGAACCTCAGCCTTTCTTTGGAACAAACAAGTGTAAAACAAATAGTTCCACTGGCACGAGAGACGACAGTACTGGGTTTCCTATGGGTGCATGGTTTGGGCATGCAGTCCTGTGTGGATTCACTGATGTCTAGAAAAGGCTGAGCTCCCAGAGCCGCCATTCTTCAGCAGAGGTCTCACCAGGGTTTCTCTCTCTCTGCCATTCTGCCATTGAACCGACAGTGTTTAACATCTTTGTTAAGTCTACATCTATATCCAATTTGAAATATGTCAGCAGACACGCAAAGGTGGGGTGACCGCATAAGACTCTTTAGGAAACCAGGCTAAAAAATTCACAACAGCGATGTGCAGGCAGGCGTGATACCCACGCATTGCCCATTAATAAGTTAAACTTGGGAAAATAAGTTTCCTTTGATTGCAGGAAGTGGGAGGGAATCTCTGATAATAGGGTTTTAGTTTGAACACTGAAAACCGGAATGTTTTAAGAATGTTTAACAGAATGTTTTTAGTATTTAATAAGCATGACTGGTTGGTTAAATAACGCAGGCTGGATGCTGCCATCCTGCATTAGGAAATCTGTCCTTAAGTTATCTAAACTTACCGACGTCTCTACTTGCCGTATAACCTAGCGTTTCAACTTCCACAAAAGCAACGATTTTATCAGGAGGACACTCAGAGCTAAAAACCAGTAAGCGTGGAGTACTCTCTGACCTCTGAAAATCGGTAGGAGCTCATGTACTCCTGAAAAAGGTAGTCAGGACCTAACTGGGCCACATCCATTTCAGCATTCTAATAAGCTCCGATTTAGCTATTTAAAATAACACTTACATACTAATTAACTTCTTCAGCCTAAGCTGCATATAACTGATGATTTAATTTTGCTTTGTAAAAGGCTACGCTTCACCCTGAAAGATGTAAGCATCTGGAACTAGACAGGACCGTCAATTAAATACATATTTTTTTTTCTCTGTCATCCAAGTGGTCAGACTCTCAAACAGTTCAAATTTCTTATGAAGGGAGAAACACCTCTGAGCCAAATTAAACCCCAGCATTGTTTAAAAAAATCACATTCTTTCATTTTGTGCCATGGATTGTAAGAGCTGAGCATCTGATTACTGCCATCATAAAATTTCTTCTTTGAGGCTGACTGTAATTACAGAGTATTTTAATGCTTTTATCTTTGGGCTACACTGGGACAGGATAGATTTGTAGTCTCTGTCTCCTGTTCCATCCACTTTTGCACAGTCAGAAGGAAAAAATACAGCAAACTTTCTCTCTCCTTCCCCTCTTTCAGGACTAATGTGCAGCATTAGCACAGCCAAAACCAGGCTGCAGCGATACCCTCAGCTCAGGGAGGGAACCACATCAGTGACCTGAGCAGGAAAATGCTGATAGCCGTGCTTGCCTTGAAACTCAGGAAAGCCTCTCTCTTGGTAAGGATCCTTGCAGGCAGGTGACCCCAAAGGAGAAGGCAAAGCCCCACGTGCTGCTCCCCCTCATCAGCGCTTCCTCGCGTGAGGGATCATAGAATCATAGAATCATAGAATCATAGAATCATTAAGGTTGGAAAAGACCTCTAAAGATCATCAAGTCCAACCGTTAACCCAACACCCCCATGCCCACTAAACCATGTCCCTAAGCGCCACATCTACACGTCTTTTAAATACTTCAAGGGATGGCGACTCCACCACTTCCCTGGGGAGCCTGTCCCAAG